>NC_141032.1:42927500-42960000 GCF_052040795.2 Danio rerio | reverse complement strand
CAGTGGCTCACTACCTGCCTCGGCGGACTTGAGATGCAGAGAGGAGTTGACTGTGACGATGGGGATAGAATCTGACAAAAAAACAGTTCCATAAAGCAGGTAAGACAAAAACAAAAAGCAAAAAATGAACTAAACAAGTAACAGGGTGAAAACATGGTAAAATCTGAAAATGTGGTAAAAATAAGCCTGAGGGCTTTTCTTTTTTAGATTTATTTAAAAAAAAACACTAGTGGTTGGGCTTAGGGAAGGCAGTGGGTGGCAGTATCAGTCGGTCAATCTGTCGACAGTGGCCTCTGGTGGATTTACACAAGAAGGGCAGATGGCACTCACGAGAGAACTTTGAGATCTTATAAAGCCTTCACATTGGCCTCTGATGATTCACGAAAATAAAAACTGAAAAAAAATATATATAATAAAAAAATAACGCACCTCCTGGGACTAAGCTCAATACTATTAAACCTCTTAAAGGCTAATAACAAAACATCATTATAGTAACTTGCTTAATTATCCTAGTTAAGCCTTTAAATGTCAATTTAAGCTGATTACTAGTATCTTAATATATATATATATATATATATATATATATATATATATATATATATATATATATATATATATATATATATATATATATATATATATATAGTCAAATATTATGTACTGTCATCATGAAAAAGATTAAATAAATCGATTATTATAAGTGGGTTATTAAAACTATTATGTTTTAAAATGTGTTGAAAAAGTCTTCTTTCCATTGAACAGAAATTAGGAAAAAAATTAACAAGGGGGCTAGTAATTCTGACTTCAACTGTATATAAATAAGAATGAATAAAGTATCCAGAATGAAAGCCTTACTCATTACTATTCAATATTTCTCAACATATTTCTAAAGATTTTTCAACACAACACTTAAACAGTGGCATCCATTTTTAGTGCAGTACTGTTAAATGTGTTTCTCATGCATTATTGAAAAAAGTACGTCTGTAGAAATCAGCAGCATACCACAAATGCAACGTCTAGACATCTCTTACAGTAGCTGAAAGTACAAAGCTTGCAGGTTGGAAGATAAAAGTGTGGTCAGTGTGGTGTCTGAGTAGAGGTTTGTCCATGCAAGTGGTTTTGCTACTTTGAGATATTACTTTGGACCTGACGTGGTGACAACACATTCATTCATTCATTCATTCATTTTCCTTTGGCTTAGTCTCTTATTTATCGGGGGCCACCACAGCAGGATAAACCCCCAACTACGCCGGCATATGTTTTATGCAGCAGGGAAACTGGTAAACACCAATACACTCTTATTCACACACCTCCACACTCATACACTACAGCCAATTTAGTCTATTCAATTCACATATATACCACATGTGGTACACATATATAGACCTTTTTCTTGGAACGCAAAATTACCCATTATGCTTTGCGTGTATGCGCAAAGAGAATGCAAAGAACTTCCGGTCGGCAGCTGATGTGTGTAAACAGTCACATTTGGACAGCTTTGAAACGATAGTTTTAATCTATTTTACCTGCTTTTATCCTCTTTGAACTAATACTGTTGTCCATCAGCAGCATCTCCTGGACTGACCATTTAAAGAAATGCTATCTAATAGGATGGAAAACAGCTGCTGTGAGGCATTTTCCCCTCGTTGTCAGACGGCATCTTCTGCAGTTTAAATGAAGCCTCGTCATCGCTAAAGTCAACGTTTTCTCTTTATTTCAAATATATAACCAGCCCAAACAAATGTAGTTCACCAAAATGTTTGACACACACACGTAGCCTGTACTGTGCCACTGACACACTGATTTAATAACTGTGACAAAGTGAAATTATAGGCTAATGTCATTTCGAAATGACAGAAAAACACAAACCGTGGTAAAAACAACACACAAAATAAAACACAAACGGCTCGCGATTAGAATGAACAGTAAAGTAGCCAGCAGAGTATCAATAACAGACTTTTATTGGTCATTTTTGTAAATTGCACGACTTTCATACCTGTTAAGTTTCATGCCAGTACTCTCTCTCTCTCTCTGTGTGTGTGTGCGTGTGTGTGCGTGTTGAAGAGCCGCTGAGCTAACAGTTGACAGGCCGGGAACGCACACACCCACTGTATTTCTGACGCAGACACGTGAACTAGGAGAACGTTTTTCTCGTATTTCTGACGCGCTTGAACCACATGTGACAGATTATAACGGCTTTAACAGACACATTTCTAAGTTGTGTGTCACAAAAACACTCTGTTATCTGTTATAACCCATTTTCGGAGCGCAAATTACCAGTTGTACACGCTGTAAATGGACGTTTTTAGCATTCTACCTGAAGACGCTGGTCGCTATGGCGCCCTCCATGCAGCAGCCATGAAAAAGATCTATACACACTTATACCACTTATATATGTGTTTGGGCTGTGGGGGAAACCGGAGCACCCAGGGGAAACCAATGTCAACATGGTGAAAACATGCAAACTCCACACAAAAGTGCCAGCATAACAGTACAAAGTAAAAGCTTTATCATGCTAAAGTAAATAGGTTGACAATCTGTGTTGTAAAGCAGTAGGTAGTGCTATTGCCTCAGAGCAAGAGGGGTTGCTGGTTCGAGCCTTGGCTGGGTCAGTTGGCGTTTCTGTGAGGAGTTTGCATGTTCTCCCTGCGTTCGCGTGGGTTTCCTCCGGGTGCTCCGGTTTCCCCCACAGTCCAAAGACATGTGGTACAGGTGAACTGGGTAGGCTAAATTGTCCGTAGTGTATGAGTGTGAATGACTGTGTATGGATGTTTCTCAGAGATGGGTTGCGGCTGGAAGGGCATCCGCTGCGTAAATATGTGCTGGATAAGTTGGCGATTCATTCCGCTGTGGTGCCCCGGATTAATAAAGGGACTAAGCCGAAGAAGAAAACGAATAAATGAATAACTTATGATTTAGTAGGTCATTTGTAAAAAAAAAAAAATTCTCAAATGACTGGATCGTTCACCCAAAACATAAGACTTACTCAACATCTACTCAACAAAAAAGAAGATTTACACTCAAAACTTCAAAGTACTTATTAAAAATGAGTTTAAACAACACAGTTCTTGAGTTTTTTGGGGGACGACTTTTTGATTTGTGTTTGGGTAGGTAGTGCTGTCGCCTCACAGCAAGAAGGTCACTGGGTTGCTGGTTTGAGCCCTGGCTGGGTCAGTTGGTGTTTCTGCGTGGAGTTTGCATGTTCGCATGCGTTTCCTCCGGGTGCTCCGGTTTCCCCCACAGTCCAAAGACATGCGGTACAGTTGAACTGGGTAAGCTAAATTGTCCGTAGCGTGTGTGTGTGTGTGGGTGGATGTTTCTCAGAGATGGGTTGCGGCTGGAAGGGCATCCACTGCATAAAAACATGCTGGATAAATTGGTGGTTCATTCTGCTGTGGCGACCCCGGATTAATAAAGGGACTAAGCTGTCAAGAAAATGAATGAACGAATGAATTCTACATTTATCTCATCAATATTAGTCATAATCTCTTGATTATATATTGCAATCTCCTCATCACAATTATTTTGATTATATGAATTTACACTGTAAAAAGTGATTAGTTACTTTACTTAAAAGCACCTTAAAAGCGACAATTTGATTTTATATAAAACATGAACAAACCTTAGTACACTCAAAAAATATATTTTTGCTGCCTGTTCAAACTACTTATTTAAAATGAGCTGAATCAACACAGTTCTTAATGTTTTTTGGGGGGTAACAAACCAACACATATCAGTGATCAAGCATCTACATTTAATTAAGTAAAAGGGGTTTAATGTGCATTAATTACATTAATTAGATTATAAACCTTACCATTTCATTGGAGTGCAGTAAATGCACTATTCTGTGCTTCTGAATGGAGAGGGTGCTCGCTGCAGAGCCATTTGAGGAGAGGTGAGCTCCAGAGAGGGGGAGCATGAGCTGTCGCTCCTCCTCCTGTAAGCTGTTTTAATGCGTACACCAACCCCACCCCTAACCCTACCCCCAGTGACATCACTCGTAGAAGAATTGCAAAAAAGGTGGAGCTCAAGCTTAAGCTCCCCCTCTCTGGAGCTCAGCTCTCCTCAAATGGCTCTGCATCGAGCACCACTTGTCTGAATGGCTGTATTTAAATTTCTTTTGTGTTTCATCTGGTGCAAACAGCCAAATCTCATCACATAGTGTGTTGTTAGGACACCGGGTTACAATGTAACCTGCTCAACCTAATGTTTATATTTGTAATATTTATATTATATGCTATTTAATAACCACCTCATGTGGAACTCTGAATCTGCATCTCATTTCAGAGTCTGCTACTGTCCACCAGAGGTCATATTTTGGTCACGGAAACATACTTTGAGAGCCTTCATAACTGAATTAATGAAATACTCTGTTTTCCACCAAGGCAACCCTGAGTGCTGAAATATAATTGGCTAAACTGGCATTGGCAGGTTAAATGACCTAAATAAAGACAGATGTTCTGGCCTGTAAAACACATTTTCAAAGCAGAATGTCTGACTTTAGCATTGTTTTCCTGACAAACAAGAATGTTAACTTGGCATGTTTCCTAAATATCTGCAAATATATTATGGTATTACTATGCTTTAGAAGAATCAAAGATGTACATACTGCACCTTTAATCATTTTAAGCCAATGTATTTATTAATTTCTTTTTTTAAGTAAAGTCATCCAATCACTTTAAAAGTAATCAATTTACCAACTTTACCAACCAACTTAAAGTAAAATCAACTAATCCCTTTTTACGTGCGTAATTACAGTTTATCAAATTTATGTTTGTCCCTGTGATCAGTATTCAATGAACGCGGCCCATTCTCAAGTCATGACCCGCTAATTGAGTGCCTTATAGGAAACTGCCCTTGAAATGGCTGAATACGCTGACATGCTGTTTTGCTCAGGATCAGTATCAGAATCTCCACGCAACCACACAAGCAAACTGATAAACTGTATCTCGCAAACACTGTTCCACAAGTATTAGCCAATATATCAAACCTGACAGTGTTTTGATACTGAACGATCACTGGAGGTAAACACAGCGGTCTGTACTCTGCATTGAGCAGAACAGGCTGGAAATAAATGCTAAAGCATATTCTAACCACAGCAGGGTTTGAAGATGCGTAGAGATATCTATTTGAAAACAGCAGAGCACTCTAATGCTTTCTGTGTCGATAATTCATCATGCAACAGGGATGTCTGATGTCTTCGTTTTGCATGGGGTTATAAAGAGGTGAAGTGATCTTTTGGGGTTTTGAAAAAGCTAAAGTCGAACTAGGGCAAAGCAAAAGACATAATGCACAGCTGGTTTGATTTCTACAGCCCAAGAAAGGTGTCATAACACACCTTTGAGTATTTTTATATTTTTGACATTTAGAGTTATAAAATATGCCATCTAATAACCTGACACAAACACAGCGTTAACATCTCATCTCTCTTACACTGCTGCTCTCAGCTAATTTTTATTTTCCCCTGTACCACATGGTGTGCATACTGACATTCCTACTTGTACACTCACAAACACACACACACACACACACACACACACACACACACACACACACACACACACACACACACACACACACACACACACACACACACACACACACACGCGTTTGTTTTTGTGAAAAGTGGGGACATTACATAGCTTTTCATTCATTTTATACTGTCCAAACCATATATTGTATTGCCCTCACCCCACCCCACCCCTAAACCCAACCATCACAGGAGACTGTGAGCAGCTTTACTCTCTGATTAAACTCATTCAGTAGGATTTATAAGCATTTTGAGAAATGAGGACATCACCAATGTCCTCATATTTCACCTCCTTTTTGTAATACCGTGTCATACCCATGTCATTATACAGATTTGTGTCCTGATATGTCACAAAAACACACACACACACACACACACACACACACACACACACGCACACGCACACGCACACGCACACACACACACACACCTGTCAAGTCTCTGATATGAATGATCTCATTCTGAATACGTACCGCTATATATATTTCTGGAGAGCACCAAATACATCCCAGGAGGCCGCTGTGTACACTTTTTGAGGTCTCAAATTTTTTCTCGTGAGTGCCGCTGTCGACTGATCAACTGACCCACCCTCCTCCTTCCCTAAACCCAATCAATCGTGTTTTCAAAAGCAATGATTGACCAACTGCCCACACACTTTCCTAAACCCAACCGACAGTGTTTTCAAAAGCAATCCAGAAAAAGAAAGGCCCTTGTGGACACCTAATTTTTACCACGTTTTCAGATTTTAACACATTTTCAACCTGTTATTTACTTCATTATTACCTGCTATTATCATTAGCTGCTCCTCACCTTTGGAATGATTTGCCGCTAGAATTAAAAATGACTTCGTCACTGCAAATTTTTAAATCTTAGTTAAAGATTTGTCTATTTTATAGGTCTTTTGAAGCATAAGTCCCTTCCTTGTGAAGCTGTGGGTCAATTGTGGTGTCATCTTTTAACTAGGAATTACTTAAAGGGTCTATTACTTTCTTATTACAGTTTTTGTATAATCTATTTAACATCTTTTATGTTCTCTCTTACATTGTGTTTGGATGTTTTCTGTAAAGCACTTTGTGCAGCCTTGTGGAAGCTGGAAACGTGCTAGTAAAGCGAACGTGAAACACATGCTGGTGATGATATGACAATAAAAGTGATTTGATTTGAAGTACTTGTTTATTTTATCTTTTGGCTTCTGTTATTGTCTTACCTGATTTCTGGAAAAGTACATGGCCGGACCTGAACCCCGTCATTGTGGAGCTACTGGACAAACTGGTAACAGCAGGAAAGCTGTCCATGCGGAGATAAGCGGACAGCTGGTAAGCACGAAAAGGAACGGGGTCATATCTCCCTCTAGCATTCGTTTTGAAGACGAAATGCAGCCATACATACTGCTACATAATTCACGATCTTTAGAAATCTATATAGCACTACGTTTTCAGAATGAATCTATGTTGGATCTTTCTCACGCCGCCTGTCTGTCACATTTGCGTGAAGGTAAACAAGCTTTTTGCAGCATCTAAATATGATTTTATTCCTCTTGGGTCTCTTTGAAAGAGCACACCAGCACTATTTCTCCAGGATATATAGTTTGTGTACTGTGCATTGGTAATTTTTCACATGAATGACCCATTTTCCATATGCATCGATTGAATACTGTTTGCTGAAATACAATGTGGTCGAGTTTAAATAGCACCTCGAGAGTAACAGATAACAGCCAGTTCTTTAATTACAAAAAAAAAAAAAAAAAAAAACTGATAACACTTTATAATAAATTCCTATTTTATTCACATTTATGAGAGATTTACAAAATATAAACAGTTCTTACTTTGAGTAAGTAGTGTTTATAAAGCATTTATTAACATTGAAAATGACTAGAGATATGTAAACAAAAACAATGGTCCCAACGTATTTCCTGTTTTACATTTTTCATTTCTATAGCTTCTGAGAACCCCAAAAGAGCCACATATTTATAAATAATGTTATGATAGCTGTTTTAACATTAGGTTATGATTGAATTGCCTCGTTACAGTTATGAAAGAGTTTGATAACAAGCAGGAAATGTTCATGGGCCACTGACAACACCACATTGGTGTGGTCTATATGATTGAGTAGATACATACAAGTTATTTGAATTTGTAAGTAGATAGTTAACGTACTTACTAATTCTGAATGACCTTAAAACCAACACTTCCCCTAAATAACTACTTTATGAAATAAAACAATATTTATTTAGAAGTAAAAAAAAGGTAACAAAGTATGGAAATACAATCATTAAGCAAATAATATAAGTAAAGAATAAAACATTTGCAGCTGTAATTATAAACTGCTTACAAATGTTTATTAATGTTGAGTTAATGCTTAACAGATGATGAATTAACTATTTGCTAATGCTTAATAAAAGATTCATGGTTTGCAGTAACTATAAAGTGTTACCAGAAAAATGTATATATATATAAATTGAAAATATGATAGTACAGGAATGAAATCAAGCACATAATATCTGGTAAAATGTGTCCATTCTGAAATTCCCATCATAAATGAGAATTATTATCAGCCTTCTTTGTTTATGTTGAGTTATTTCACTTTAAAAATAAGTTATTCTTTACTATTAAAGTGAAATTACTGAACATGCAAGTAATTTAGTAAATTAATTTAGATCCATAAAAGTACATATGCCATGAATTAGTGCGACAGGGCATCCTATTTAGTGTTGGTTAAAGTTACCTTTAAAAATAATACTATATAATCTTGAGTGTGTTAAATAATTATATTTTAAGTAAAGTCCAAGTATGTGTTGTTTATATATATATATATATATATATATATATATATATATATATATATATATATATATATATATATATATATATATATATATATATATATATATATGTACACATATATGTGTGTGTGTTTTATTAAGACAGGCTTAAAATCAAAATAAATGCCTTTTAAAGTAACATTACCCAACACTGATCCTCATTTTCTACAGTGGACATTCCCAGTCTTTGATATCCCATCTTCAGAAAATGTTCTCGTTCTATAACATGTTTCAAACACCTCACAAATTACACTGCAAAAAGCCCAACCAACCTGCTGCTGGATACCAGAGAAATCGTTAACTGATTAATTTCCCCAACAGATGGGGTTGTGATCTATATCGATTACTTGGACACATGCTTCTACTTCAGCCTTGAAGAACGGGATCTGGATGAGAGCAGAGCACTTTTACCTTCAACTATCAAAAGAGACACTAGCCTGGCATCCATTCCAGATTTGCACACAATGTTTCGTGATACTTTGTAAATCCTGATAAGTGTTTCTATTCCAGTCTATTTTCTGATTTTTTTTTCCTTATCACCCAATGCAAGCCATCAAAATACAGAAGCATTAGTGCTTGACAGCTAGCGCATGAGCAGGTGAAGTATGTGTCGTTGCATACTGTAGACTATTTATAATGAATACATGTACATAAGTAATACAATAAGTAAAAGAAACCCCTCTCTTGTTACTCTTGGCCACTTGAGAGTGTGCGCATGCAATGAGAAGTTGTTTGTAAAAAAGAAGTAATGTATGTGTGCAGTATCCAGTAATATTTAAGCCAAATACTGCATTCTGCCCTTTTTTATTTACCTGAAGTCACCTATAGATGGCACTGCATACACCTCTTATAGACACCTCCAGCATATGATCCTGCCCCCAAACAAAACACATGGGAGAAATGTGCTAAAGTGGAATAAACAAGGCCATCCGGTGTGATTTTCACAAACACCACTTTCCTCCTTCCCATCTGATCTGAAATCAGGTGATTGTGCCATTGCTTATTACTTTTTTTTTTTTTATCATGGAAGTGGTGAGTCATTAAAGTCTCGGCGGCTGTGGCGGTTTGAACACTCTCAGTTGATTTATAGATCAAACAGCACATTAATAATATGTTTAATGGAGGATGAGGAACTCAGATGGAGCAGGACACTGTAGGAGTGAGGCATTATAAGCCTGCGTTTGACTTTCAGAAGTCATTAGGGATATAACGTCTGATTCATTTCCAAGAAATGGTTCTTTCAGACAGCTCGACTCAATTAATTGGATCACAAACTCATTATTACTGCACGTCATCATACAATAATGTATTTTTAACAACTTATCCGCATGTTAAACCAAGTTAAAGTCAAGTTATTTATGTGGATGATTCATCCGCGACACCTTACTTCATTTTCATAACCGGTCACTTTCGTTTTCACATTGTGGTTGAGGGCGGCGTGATCGTCCTCTGCCTAGAGCGGCAGTTCAGCTTGCTCCGGCCCTGCCTATATTGAATGTCTTTGGACTGTGGGGGCAACTGGAGCACCCGGAGAAAACCCACGCCAACATGGGGAGAACATGCAAACTCCACACAAAAATGCCAACTGGCCCAGATGGGGCTTGAACCAGTGACCTTCTTGCAGTGAGATGACAGTGCTAACCACTGAGCCACTGTGCCACCCCTTATTGCCCCTTATTTATTTAAAAGGATAGTTTACGCAACAATGAAAGTTCTGTCATGATTTACTCACACTTTTCTGTTTTCAAACCTTTGTGTTTCTTTCTTCTGGAGATATTTTGAAAAATGTTGTAAACCTGTATCCACTGACTTCCACAGTAATCGTTTATTTTACTAGGAAAGTCAGTGTTTAGAGCTTTTCAGCTTAATCTTTATTTCACAACAAGAGACAGTGTACACTAATCAACATTCAATGACAGTTTACACTAATCAACATTACCACCAAATGTACCCCTTTATACATTTCTGGAGAGCGCCAAATACATCCAAGGAGCTATGTTTTTTTGCAGTTTTTTGTTTCGCAAATCCAACAGAGGCCGCTGTGAACACTTTGAGATCTTAAATTTCTCTCCAGTGTTATTCGTGCTGTTCTTGCTTTAAACCACCAGAGCCCGCTGTCGACTGACTGACTGACTGACTGACTGACTGACTGACTGATCGACTGTCCCAACCTCTTCTTTTCCTAAACCCAACCGACAGTTTTCAAAAGCAATTTACAAAAAGATATCCCTGGCTACATTGAAATCGCTGTCATAGAAAATAAAATGGATGTTCTTGGCTGGTGGAAGATAAACAAACAATATTATCCAAAACTTACAAAATTAGCCAGATCAGTAATATGCATCTCGGCCAGTAGCAGCAGCAGTGAAAGAGTGATCAGTGCTGCTGGAAGCACCATGTGCGCAGGACTGTGCTAAAGCCATCTAGGCTTCTGTGGATTCAATGATGTTCCTCCACAAAAACACATATCCTTGGTGATTAAAGGATTTTTAAATTATAACTAAATATTAATTAAATCATAAATGCATAATGTAGACAGAGTCTATAGGCTAATGGTGGCATTATTCTTTTAATATTCAGCTTCACCGTCGCCTTAATGCCAGATTGTGAAGAGAAGTGGCGAAACAAATCCTGCAGAGCCTTTATCTTAATTTCATTATTGCCAAATACCCGTCATAATTTAGAATTTGTTTTAATTTAATTTGTTAGGAAAGACTTATTTTTATTGGTGTGTTGGCCAATTTATAGGCTAAATGTATCGGACTTATCGGATCTAACTTTTATGGCCCGATTACAGCTCTACTTTCTGTATCTTCTCTTCAATATTTTGTAATTGTTTCTTTGTGTAACCCCTTAAAGCCCACTGTTGCAGAATTACATCACTTTTAACAATTCTAAATAAAGGTAAGCAAATGTTTTTTGTCTGTTTTCCCCTTAAAACCACATTTACACGATTAAGGGGTCCTATCATGTGTCCTCACAATGCTATTTGATCTATGTGATAATTAAGATCTGTGTTGTGTGTTTGTGTTGGCAGGTGCTCTGAGGGAGTGAGAGACAGTGAGATCCTGTGGGATTAGACTTCTCACAACTTTAAAAAAAATAATTGCTTTTGTTTACTAATGGGAGAAACGAAGATCATTTGTTTTTGATGAGTAATCATGAGCTGACCCATTTACATGGGCTGTTGCGTCCTCGCACAGTTGCACAGAATGCTGACTGGTGTGAAATATAAGGTTCCCAATGCGATTACTGTGTACTGTAACCTGACATTGACTGTGTATTAATATAGGGTATATAATTATGTGTGTGTACCTTGTTTTCCAGACATTGTGGGGACCATATGTCATAAGTATAGCAATACCAGTAAATTTTGACATTGTGGAGACATTTTTTTGGTCCCTATGATTTAAAAAAAAAAAAATCAAAAGGTTGGGCTAAGGGGTTAGAATATACAGACTACAGTATAAAAACATCATTATGTCTATGGTAAGTCCCCATAAAGATAGCAGTGCAAGTGTGTGTCATGAATTATTTATGTATAAATGAAATGTAGTACAGTTGTTTCTTCTATTTATTTTCTTCTGTAATAGAAAAGTAGGATTTTCAACAGCATTTGCTCCAGTTTTCAGAATCAAAATTGAAAATATTAAAATAACTGAAATTTGTTTTTATTTATTAAATAAAATAAATAAATATTGTGTTTGTTATAGTTTTTATTTATTATTTAAATGTATTATATATTTTATTGTATTATATATGTATTTTTATTTATTAAATTAATTAAAAATATAAAATATACATATTTAAATGCTATATACAAAATAAATTATACAAAACAATTATTTAAAGTATTGATATTACTAAATACTACTACTACTACTACTACTACTACTACTACTACTACAACAACTACTACTACTACTAATAATAATAATAATAACATATAAAAATAATTAAATAAATACTATAAAATTATATTTTTTTTAAATGATCAAAATTATTCCTTCACTCATTTTCTTTTCAGCTTAGCCACTTTATTAATCAGAGGTCGCAACAGCGGAATGAACCGCCAACTATTCCAACATATGTTTTATGCAGAGGATGCCCTTCCAGCCGCAACCCATCACTAGGGAAAATTATTATTTATAGTAATTATTATTAAAAAAACTTTCACGGTCAATGATCCCTCGGTTCCAGCTCGCATCTCAGCCTGCCTGTTGGACATTTCACACTGGATAAAAGATCATCATCTTCAGCTTAACCTCGCGAAAACGGAAATGCTTGTAGTTTCTGCCAACCCGACTCTACACCATAACTTTTCAATCCAGATGGATGGGGCAACCATTACTGCATCCAAAATGGTGAAAAGCCTTGGAGTAACGATTGATGACCAACTAAACTTATCTGACCAAATTTCTAGAACTGCTCGATCGTGCAGATTCGCACTCTATAACATCAGAAAGATCCGACCCTTCTTATCTGAACATGCAGCTCAACTCCTTATTCAAGCTCTTGTTCTCTACAAACTGGACTATTGCAACTCTCTGCTAGCGGGGCTTCCAGCTAACTCTATCAAGCCTCTTCAGCTGCTCCAGAACGCAGCAGCACGAGTGGTCTTTAATGAACCTAAAAGACCACATGCCACTCCGCTACTCATCCGTTTGCACTGGCTGCCAGTTGCTGCTCGCATCAAATACAAAGCTTTGATGTTTGCTTACAAAGCGATTTCTGGCTGCGCCCCTTCTTATCTGCTCTCACTTCTGCAGATCTATGTGCCCTCCAGAAACTTACGTTCTGTGAATGAACGTCGCCTCATGGTTCAATCCCAAAGAGGGAAGGAATCACTTTCCTGAACACTCGCGTTCAATCTGCCCAGTTGCTGGAATGAACTCCCTAACTGCATCAGAACGGCAGAGTCACTTGCTGTTTTCAAGAAATTTATAATTTAGTCTCCACTTCACTTCGTAATCTCCTAGTCCCAATTGCCTCTCTGGATATACCACTAACTGTACCCCAAAAAAAAAAAAAAAAAATTACTAATACTTTCCTTCTCAGACTTTACAGACCTGAAACTTGCCTATAGCACTTATTCATTGTTGCTCTTATAGTTGTGTAAATTGCTTCCTTGTCCTCATTTGTAAGTCGCTTTGGATAAAAGCGTCTGCTAGATGACTAAATGTAAATGTAAAATATCTGTACACTTGTTTTATCAGTATTCACACACAAGTCGCATGGTTTCCCTTGAATGTGAAATGTGTGTGTGTGGTCTGTAGCATCATAATCAGCTTCTCTATATTTAGTATTTCAATTACTGCTATCACCAAACACTCGTTTCATGCACATTCAGGAACAGACACACAAACACGCTACAATTCACGACGCATTTTAATCTGACAAGAGCATAATTTGAGCAGAAACAAAGATAAGGGAATATGTGATTTGCTCTGCGTGTGCGCGTGTGTGTTTGTGTGTTTGCTCATTATTGTGTTGGCGAGTGTTTATTTGTGTAATTGTAAATAGGGATGTTACAGACGATTGCAGGGGATCGGCAGGGCCTATTGTTTGCTTTAATCGCTGCTTTAGCCGAGAGGTTGTCTAAACATTTTGATGATCTGCTGTGCGGCTGCTGTTCAGGCTGACAGTAGAGCAGGTAATCACTCACAATCCTTAAGCCTTGATGATCCTCTTTCTTTCTCATAGACATTTCATTCAGTCAGCCGCTGGAGAAACATTCAAACAAAGCCTACAGCTATAGAATTCAACCTAATGTTTAGCTTTTTAGAAACAAAATATGTTTATGTACACTGTTTGGTATTTCAGAAATGTAGTGAAATGTTGCATTGAATGCTGACCATATACATTGCAAAACTGACTTCAACTATACCTAAATTTGGCAAAATTGACTTCATAAATACATAACGGAGGCCAGCTAGCAAAGTGCTATGCAGGTAAACCTCACTCCTCTGACCTCTAAAGATGCTCTTGTGACAGATGCCTCCTTATTAGAGCAACCCATTCCTATGCAAAGAATCACCAGTTCGATCCCAGCTCAGACCAGGTTGGGTGCAGTAGGTCCAGTGGGTTACATGTGAGGGCTTGTCTGGGATGGGAGTGAGGTTTAAGGGGTTGAGTGTAACGGGGGTCAGCTAGTGATGTGCTATGCAGGTAAACCTCACTCCTCTGACCTCTAAAGGCGCTCTTGTGACAGACACTAGAGGCCATGGGCTTTAGCCTCCTTGTTAGAGCAATTAACTCTGATAAAAAGAATCAGGATGGGTGCAGTAGGACTGGTGGGTTACATGTGGGGGCTTGTCTGGGATGAGAGTTTTGGGGGGTGAGTGTAACGAAGGCCAGCTACACTGTAAAATCCAACAGTCAATTTAATCAAATGAAATGAGTGCAGTTAACTCTTAATTTACTTAAAGTTAATTCTAGTCATTTGAAAAGAGTTTTTAACATACTTAAATGGTTTGTAGAAATTGGTTTCCTCAAACAACTTGAGTTGCCTTAACTTGTTGGATTTTACAGTACTTAGTTGTTTTGAGTTCTCTTCATTTATTGGGTTTCAAATTGCTTCGTTTACTCAAATGGATTAAGTTCACAGTACTTATTAGGATTCGTTTTTGAACTTAAATGGTTTGCTGCAATCAGTTTCCCCAAATGGTTTGAGTTACCTTAACGTATTGGGTTTTACAGTGTAGGGAAGTTCGATGCAGGTAAACCTCATTTCTCTGAGCTCAAAAGGTGCTCTAGCGACACACGCTAGAAGCCATGGTATTTAGCCTTCTTGTTAGAGCCACAGACTCCCAGACAAAGAATCGCCGGTTGGATCTAAGCTCAGATATATTTATGTTCATATACAGTATAGAACATATGCACACAGCCATTTTGACAGTGTGCAACTGTGCTGATAAATCAATGAGAAATAGTAAGACCAAGATGTGAGCAACTGTGTTGACAAACGATAAGAAACAGTGTGCAACTGTGTTGACAACTGTGTTGACAAATGATAAGAAGTGGTGTGCAGCTGTGTTGGCAAATGAGAAGAAATTATGACAGAACATAATATTTTCTCAATTTGATAGCATTTTTCTATTTGCACGTTTTCTTAACTTGTATCACCTTTGAGATCTCGACCACTATATAATAGTTTAGCTGTGACATGGTTTTTCCCAAATGATGTTTAACGGGACATGGCATTTTCACAGCATTTCCTTAAATATTTTTTCTTCTGGAGAAAAACTTACTTGTTTTTATTTTGTTTATATATATATATATATATATATATATATATATATATATATATATATATATATATATATATATATATATATATATATATATATATATATATATATATATAGTTAAAATATTATGTACAGTCATCATGACAAAGATAAAAGAAATCAATTCTTAGAAATGAGTTATTACAAATATAATGTTAGAAATGTGTTAAATAGAAAATAGGGGAAAATATACAGGGGTCAGACTTTAAATGTATGTGCATAATACAAATTAACACAGGGGCAAATACTATTTCACATCACTGTACAAAAACCCCAGACGCCTCTTCACCTCTTCTAAGTGGTGGTTAGTAGGGGACATGCTTCAACTCTCACACTGTGGAGAAAGAGACACATATTTACAGTCCTATTGGACCTCCTATTGAGAAGAATACATCATTCTGTCTCAGTGTTGGCTCGAAACACAGTCAAACTGTGGGGTAAACAGAGACAATACATGCCAACAATAAATCTCTCGCTTTCTCTCAGCTCTACCGACACACGCAGAGAGAAAATAACTGCACTAATTTCTCTTACATTGTCCACACCTGTAATTGCTGTCTTGAATCCAGCAGAACTTTGACGAATGCAGGGAAACCTGTGAGTGGACTGTCAGACAAGTGCAGCAAATAAAATCATACGGCCGTCTCTTAAAGCCTCACTGAGGGGAAAAGGTTGTGCACTGGGAAAGAAAAGGAGAAGAACAAAAAGCATGCTGATATATTATAGATTTAGCCTTTAGAGCTGTAAGACGGCAGCTCGATAATCTATATTTCTATGGTAACCGAGATGCAGATGTTCTGATGTGAAAACACGGCTGCTGTGGAAAAAGCACCATTAAAGCTAAAAGTAATTTACTGTTTGTGTTGTGCATGTCAAAGTTTATTTTATAGCATTGACTTATGATTATATTATATTATATTATATTATATTATATTATATTACATTATATTATATTATATTATATTATATTGTATTATTATTATATTATATTACATTATATCATAATATATTATGATATAATAAAATATAATATAATATAATATAATATAATATAATATTATATTATATTATATTATATTATATTTTATTATATATTATAATTATATTATATTATATTATATTATATATTATAATTATATTATATTATATTATATTATATTATATTATATTATATTATATTATATTATATTATATTATATTATATTATATTATATTATATTATATTATATTATATTATTCATTCATTAATTTTCTTGTCGGCTTAGTCCCTTTATTAATCTGGGGTCGCCACAGCGGTATGAACCGACAACTTATCCAGCAAGTTTTTACGCAGCAAATGCACTTCCAGCCGCAACCCATCTCAGGGAAGTATCCACACACACACTCACACACACACACACACACACTCATACACTACGGACAATTTAGCTTACCCAATTCACCTGTAGCGCATGTCTTTGGACTGTGGGGGAAAATGGAACACCCTGAGGAAACCCACACGAACGCAGGGAGAACATGCAAACTCCACTCAGAAACGCCAACTGAGCCGAGGCTCGAACCAGCGAACCAGCAATCTCCTTGCTGTGAGGCGACAGCACTACCTACTGCATCACTGCTTCGCCTATATTATATTATTATACTATATTATATTATATTATATTATATTATATTATATTATATTATATTATCAATTCTCCTTCCGCTTAGTCCTTAATTCATCAGGGGTTGCCACAGTGGAATGAACCACCAACTATTCCGGCATATGTTTTATGTAGCGGATGTCCTTGAATGAACGACAGAAGAAAGTAGTTCCTCATACAAAAGTGTTTTTAGACTCTCTGGGTTCTATTTTGACGATCCAGGTGCAAAGTCCAAGCGCAGGGTGCAAAAGCATTAAGGGAGTGTCCGAATCCACTTTTGCAATTTTAACGACGGAAAAATCCATTCTGCGTTACTGTGCATGGTCTAACAGGGTTGAGCTTATTCTCTAAATGAATTATAGGTTTGTTTTGAGAATAAAGTCTCATCTCCCATTCCCTTTAAGAGTCAGTTGCGTCACGCCATAGTGCATTTTCTATTTACACGGCGGACTTTGTAAGTGAAAAAACTGAGTGCTTCATTAGCGAGAAAACAGGTAAACAGAGCATCTGCAGCATGAGAATGAGAGAATGAGCCTCCTCATTCTTTACTTTTTACTTTCACTCTCATGGATAAGGAAATGTGTAGTATGCACAGACATCCATTAGCCTACATAAAACCGTTTCTAAATTCAGTTCTAATTTCCAGCAAATGAATAAATGAACAATAATAACAAAGTGTGGTCAAAAAACTAGTTATATCCAAATATATGCTGTGCCCCATTTGGTCTAAAACCTGACAGGTGGGCAAATCTAAGCTAGCTTTTAATAAAACAAATATAAATATGCATATAATAAATACTACTACTACTAATAATAACATGCAAAAGCAAGCTGTCATGAATAAACTGAAAAAGCCCCCGGAGAAGTAGGCATGGAGGCGGTGGTTTTTAGATTAATGTAGGCTAGAAAAAAATGTTTTTTTAAATATTTTAATCCTTTAGTTCTTTTTCAATTGTAAAGATATTTGCGTATTGATGTACATCCTGTGTGTATTAAGCAATGTGCACAACTAACGCGCTCTGCGCTAGATATTAGACTTCCTCTCTGTACCTTTTTACTATGCTTTTTATTTTATCATTTAGTTTTTATTTCTATATTATTTTTCTGTATTTTTGTGGTCCTCTATGCCAGGGGTGGCCCACCCTGTTCCTGGAGAGCCACCTTTCTGCAGATTTCAGTTCCAACCCATATCAAACACACCTGAACCAATTAAGTAGGACCTGAACACCACATGATAATTACAGGCAGGTGTGTTTGATAAGGGTTGCAACTGAAATCTGCAGGAAGGTGGCTCTCCAGGAACAGGGTTGGACATTCCTGCTCTATGCAATGGTTCTTTATGCAATGACTTGACAAAGAGAATGTGAAATCACAATGAAAGCATTTATAGCTTTCGGTGATTTAATAAGAGAAGTGTGAGTGTGCATGTGTCAGACTTTATGGGAATGATTAGGAATGGTGGCGTGCTGTTTTCCTGGAGGTAAAACTCATCTCTGTATTTCTGGAACAGACGTCAGACGGCTGGAATGATATCATCATGTTGGTTTATAGTTTGTGTTTTGTTGTAGCCTATATACAATTATTAAATTTTTGAATATTGTAATACTGCATCCAAACCGACGGGTCAGTGAGAGATTTTAATAGAGGCTGACAGTGTTATTATGTCAGTGTTATTGTGTTTTTACGATTTTAGTTCAGACAAATGCACTCCTTCGCATTAGTTCTACTGAATGGAAGTAAAATACTTTTATTTTGATGCATGAATAAACCTAGCAAAGTGGTTTTCCAGTCTTGCAGACAAGTATTTCTTATTGTTAGTATAGGATTGTTCTGTTTAATTACTTCTTGTATGAGTAATAATAATTTTTAATAATATTAATAATATTAATATTAATTTTCCAAATGATGTTTAACAGAGGAAGGAAATTTTCACAGTATGTCTGATAATAATTTTTTCTACGGGTGAAAGTCTTATTTGTTTTATTTTGGCTGGAATAAAAGCAGTTTAATTTTGTTTTAAACCATTTTAATGTCAAAATTATTAGTCCCTTTAAGCTCTATATTTTTTGATAGTCTACAGAACAAACCATCATTATACAATAACTGTGGTGACCCCGGGTTAATAAAGGGACTGAGCCGACAAGAAAATGAATGAATTAATGAATATAATATAATATAATATAATATAATATAATATAATATAATATAATATAATATAATATAATATAATATAATATAATATAATGTAATATAATATAATATAATGTAATATAATATAATATAATATAATATATTATAATATAGTCTAATATAATATAATATAATATAATATAATATAATATAATATAATATAATATAATATAATATAGTCTAATATAATATAATATAATATAATATAATATAATATAATATAATATAATATAATATAATATAATATAATATAATATAATTATTGTCATGATCACCAGTGATCTAGCCTGTGCTGGTCGCTGGAGAACTACACATGTGCCACTGCTATGAACTCCCAGAAGTCGTTGTGCTCATCACTCTGACCACAGCTGACGATCATTCAAACATCCTTTTGATCCTTGCTTTGCGTTCCTGTTATTAGGCTGGCTTGTGTAGCAAGCCAGACTACTGTTATCCTATTTTTCTTCTGAGACTAAAAAACAAAACACATCTCCTCCTAGAGCTTTCGAGCTATGACCACCAAACTCACACCAAACCTTCAAACTGGTCTGACTCAGTGTGCTATTGCTTTTCCAACTGATCCGACTTTCGGTTTTCCGAAAAACGTCCCGGGACCCTCTGAAAAATCCCATTGACTTAACATTGGACCAGACTTTGTGACCTCATAACTCTGCATCAGACTGTCACACAGACTTCTAACTGGGCTCATTTAATTCAGACTACCTAACTGCCAATACCTGATGAGCTTTTAACTTTCTGGCCACGCCCTAGTAACCACTTTTGGGACCCTAGAAACTGTCCCATAGACTTCCATTCAAAAGCCTGTCATTGACTTTACATTGGATCAATCTTTGTGAGCTCATAACTCTGCATCAGACTCTCCTACAGACTAATGGCTGAGCTCATTTAACTCAGACTACCAAACTACCAATAACTGACGAGCTTTCAACTTTCTAGCCACTCCCTAACAACCAGATACTGCACCCTAGCAACTGTCCCATAGCTTAACAAATAACAAACCCATATCTATCTATCTATCTATCTATCTATCTATCTATCTATCTATCTATCTATCTATCTATCTATCTATCTATGTATTCATACTTTTTAAAACTGTTTAAACTAAATAAACTATTACCAACAGGCTTTCACAAGTCAGCCTCAAAGTTTGTCTCGACAAACTTTAATAATCTAGTTGATTCTTTGCTGCCTGTACTGATCATTCGCCTGGTTTTGACTACAATCTTGGATTATCTTTATGCTCCTGTTTGCTACCTGTTTGACCGTTGCCTGCCTGACTGAATACTAATTAACTGCATGTGAATCCTCACTCCAATGTCACCCGACTGTTGTGTTACTATTATTATTATTAGTAGTAGTAGTAGTTGTAGTAGTAGTAGTAGTAGAAGTTGAATCAACATATATTCTATATTTTTTACCAAAAAACTTTTGTATAATATTATGATATTTGTTTCAACATCGGTGCATTATTTTATTGAATAATTTAAGGGTTACACAAAATATTAAAGGTAACAGTTGGACGTTTACAAGTTGCTTGCAACAAAAGTTTCTTAGCAAATCGCTGTAAGGCAATTCTGTACACCTCATGTAAAATAATCCTGCAAATAAACACTGCTGTCATTGTGTGCATGATAGATGATATCCAGCATGTATTGCGCAGCAGACGTGGGGATTCCTGACTGTATGCTTGTCATTCATGCTGTGTGAGTTTAGAGAAAAGCATATGGACACAGTTAGAGCTCTTTACCTTCATATATCTCACTAACACTTTCAGAGATCAACACTCTGATGCTTCTGTAATAGTGTTCACAAGAAACTGGAATGTATATCTCTAACACAATATCTTAAAAAATATCAATGTCCAATAAAACTTTCAGAATTAATACTATACCTATCGAAATACTGATACGTTTGCCAACACTTCAATAATATTACACCAGCATAGCATCCTGTATAAACTGCATTTGCTTTTATTGACAAGTCTGTTCCGAGATATACAGAGGCGTGTGGCATGTTAATAAGTCCTGTCACGCTGCCAGTGTTTAAGTACCGGGCTCTGTTCAAACCACAGAAAGTCACCTTGCGTTCTCTCTGGCAGGGCTGAATGCTGCCGTTTACCTTTGGGCGAGTACTTCACGTCAGACATCATTACCTCAAAGTGCTCTTACAGGCCACATACGACTGATGTTTTGATAATGCGGTTGTGGTTGTACAGTATGAATGACGGACTCCGGCATTTTAAGGCATGACAGTGTTGGACTACATTTTACATGCATGTTAACCTTTGTGTATTTTTTAAATTGACTACACTTTCCTTATGTTGGCATCTGTTTTTTTCCACATTTACATCCATTATAACTACATTGTTTTGATTAAATGCGTTTGATTAACAGTGAAAAATGCTAATTTGACTTGTTAGCAAACTGGGAAAACCAGTAACAATAAAAATTACTATATGGGGTCATAACATACACTCGATGCAATAAGCTGATAATAAGCAATAAACTTTAAATAGGCCGCACTGTTGATCAACTAAAAGCAGGTCAGAAGTTCAGTGCTGAGTGTATTAGTTATGCACCTATGTAAGTCCAAATGCTTACACATTGCTTCATACACACAGGATGTACAGCAAATCACAAATATCTTTATATATGAAAACAAATGAAAGCATTAAAATGTTACAAAAATTATTATTTTCTGCATAAAAATAAAAACCACTGCCTCCATGCCTTCTTGACTGGGCTTTTTCAGTTCCTTTATGACAATTTGCATTTGTAAAATGTTATTATTATTAGCAGAATTATTTATCATATGCATATTTATATTTGTTTTAATAAAAACAACTTTAGATTTGTCCAACTGTCGGGTTTGAAGACATATGCATCACCATATGGGGCAAACGAATAGAAGTGGGTTTGGATATAAGTCAGTTTGTTGACCACACTTTGTTAATATTGTTCATTTATTAATTTGGTGGAAATTAAATTTGAATTTATAAATAGTTCGGAAACGAATCTTTGAGCTTAACAAACCAAACTAAATATGTAGGCTAATGGACGTTTTCAATTGAGTGCATTTTTGCCGTGTCTTTACTCCATGAAAGTAAAAGAGTAAAGTAAGAAGTAAAAGTAAAATAAAGAGAAAGTTAAGAGGTCGGATAAAGGAGGCTCGTTCTTTATCTTCATGCTGCAGATGATCTGTTTAACTGTTTTCTCATTAGTGAAACTACTGTTTTTCCATTTACACAGTCCATTATGTAAATAGCGGATGGCCATGGTGCAACGCAACTGACTCTTATAAGGAGAGGGAGACGTTATGCTCAAAACCAGGGGTGCCCAAACCTTTTCTAAAAAAGGTCCAAAAACCAAACTTGATTGAAGGCTGTGGGCCAAAGTTAAATATACCAAACCGTATTACGTTAAATTTGCAATGGGTAATTTCCTAATCTATTTGCTAATATTTCAAAATAACTAGAAAACTTTGCTTTAAACCATATTAATTAACGGTGCAGTATCATTTTTAGCATTTTATAATGAACTTATAGTAAAAGCATAAATAATCTTATTTATAACATAGAGGAGTTCAATACTGAATACACTAGTCAAGCTGCTCCTGTCTTTGCCTTGATTTGCTCACTGATGTCTCGTCCTCTATCTATCAAGTGACAGTATTTACATTTTAAAAGTCTGATTTATTTACATTTAAATGAAACATTTCATTTTTGTTGGCCTTTTTGTAGCTCCTCAAATAAACAAAGAAACAAAAGGTTACATTAAATTCTTAATGATGATCTCTGTTAAAGAAATTTGTCCCAAACAACTCCTCACCATTCTCCCTCTCTTTTTAGATGGGATGGCGGGCAAAAGCAAAGGTTACAATAGGCTAATTTTGGCTCGTGAGCTCTTCTTTGGGCACCTCTGCTCTAAACACACACATAACTCATGAAGAGAATAAGCACAACCCTGTTAGGCCATGCTCCAGGGTGCAAACCGTATTTTACATTCAAGAGAGCCCATGGTGTCAAGGCTTTGCAATCAACAAAGTAATTTTAATGGAAGTCAATAGAGCAAAAACAGCCGTGAACATAACGAAAGGGTCATACATTTGTCCAGGGTGTATTGCTGACTTTTTTAAAGCATTTTCTAAAAAATATGTATCAAGATAAGATTCGACACCAAAAATCATTCCATTTGCTGAAACTCAAAGAAAGTTGTGGCCAAATTAAGATTTAAAATCACTGCAGAGCGGATGAAAACCTCCCCAACAGCAAACAAGGGTTAACTTACAGGTTAACTTACAGGTTTTATTTTAAAATATATCAAGGTTCTGTTTACAGCTGGTATTGTTTTGATTGACTGGATCATTACTAGACAGGAGAGACACATTACAGTTTGCACATGGTGTCTTCTTCATCTATTTCCTGTTACTCTCTGATGAGCTAGAGACCCTAGAGATGTGCTGGTGTATATATGGGTTTTTATAATCTTTTATTCTAACATTGTGAAATGAGGTCCCACAATTTAAATAATTCCTGGTCTGTTTGAACACATTTTACCACATTTATAATATGAAAGTAATCTGATTAAATGTGTTTCAACTACCTCTGGGAGTGGTCATAAAATGGACAAGCTCCAAACGCATTAGACCTGGTGTACACCTGCATTTAGTTCATTCATTCATTTTCTTTTCGGCTTAGTCCCTTTAATAATCAGGGGTCGCCACAGTGGAATCAACCGCCAACTTATTCAGCATATGTTTTACGCAGCGGATGCCCTTCCAGCTGCAACCCATCTCTGGGAAATATCCATACACCCTCATTAACACTCTTACACTACGGACAATTTAGCCAACCAAATTCACCTATAACGCATGTCTTTGGACTTTGGGGGAAGCTTCGTGAACGTGGGGAGAACATGCAAACTCCACACAGAAACGCTAACTGACCCAGCCGAGGCTCGAACCAGCGACCTTCTTGCTGTGAGGCGACAGCACTACCTACTGTGTCACCGTGTCGCCCCTGCGTTTAGTATCATCTGCTAAATTGCATCTTTCGTGGTGTAAAAGTCAAGCTTGTGTAATTTTTTCTGTGCTATTGTGATTCTAATTTACTTAATATAATTGGCTAGAATATTGCCAAAAGTGTCTGCAAATGAATATCTTGACACCTTTTTGTATAATTTGAGAAAAAAGAATAGCATGATTAGAAATTTCACAAAATTACCTTCCTCTGCTGTTTTCATCACACATAACACACCTCATATTTTACACTTCCATCTCATCCATAAACAAGTCAACAAACTTTTATAAAAAGTACAATAATTAATGAGAGTGATGTTAATTAGTGTAAGATTTTCACAATCAAGATCATTTTGCTCTTTGTTTATATCACCAGACATGATAATAATTACAGAATATTTATTTTGTGCAAAGTATATTATAGCACATAATATGACATGGAACTGGGTTATGCGCTGCTAAGATATGTCAGTTATCAAGTGCAACAATAAACCTTTGTATTTTAATTAAACAATGAATAATCACACTGCTCCTTTTTATATTTATTTTTGCAATTTTTGCCTTTATTTAACAGGACAGAAGCTTTGACAGGAAGTGAAGTGAGAGAGAAGGATCGGAAAAGAACCCAGGCCAGGATTTGAACTCAGGATACCCGGAGCACTTCCGCATAATATGTCAGCGTGCTAGCCACTGGACTATTGCTGGACTAACAATGTACTGCTCATTTAGGCTGATTTTAATTGTTATGTTAGTTTTAGGTACTGCATTGCCATGTAACGTTTTAAACATAGTTTTGAAGATTAATTTTTTATTTTATTTTTTTAATGTAACAACCAACAGTTTCATGATGCAGTTTCTTTTTTGCATAGAGTAAAATTAAAGTACTAGTTTCAAAAACAACCCAGCTTCATTCTGAAAATGTACCTCTCTTCACATTTCTGGATAGCACCAAATACGTCCCAGGAGGTGCGTTTTTTAGCATTTAAAAAAAATATATATTTTTCATACTGCTGTGTATGCTTTTTGAGATCTCAAATTTCTTTAGTGAGTATCATTCGCGGCTGCTGTTCTCGCATAAATCCACCAGAGGTCCCTAACGACTGACTGAATGAATGACTGACTAACTGATCGATTGACTGACCCACTCTTTTCCTTCCCTAAACCCAACCGACAGTTTTAAAAAGCAATCCAGAAAAAGAGAAGCCCTCACCTGATTTTAAGCAAGTTTTCAGATTTTACCACATTCTGTGATTTACTTTTTGTTTTACCCACTTTCTGCAACCATTCTTCGCTGGACTCAAACCCTATTGTCATGGTCAAACTCCTCTCTGCGTCTTAAGTCCACACATGTATATGGCGAGCAACTGGACAAGCTGGTAACAACGGGAATGATGTCAATATGGAGGTAAGCAGTCAGCTGGTATGCGCGAAATGGAACAGCATCATACCGCCCTATGGCGTTCATTTCCATATGTACCTCTGGCTACATCATTTGCAATCTCTAAAAATATAGCGGACGTTTTCAAAATGTTCTTCAAAAACATCTAAAATCTTTATGAACTATTGGTAAAACATCATTAACTGAGGTACTTATTTATTTTGAAGAACAGTTGTTATGTATATGCATGTCTGTGACGAGTGTAAAGCAAAAGTAGCAGTAGAAAAAAGAAGACATGATAAAACGTTTCAATTTTAATTATTAAAAGAGATGATATAATCCGTCTCTAACCCAACCACCTTATTTTTCAGACTTGGCACATCCACTTATAAATTTAATGTGTCTGGCTGCCAGTGACATTCACTTCCAGTTATTTTTAGCGGTAAATATGACTTGATATGCTGTTTGATAATGCAAACTGCCATTTCTTATCATCATTTTTAAATGTACCGTCTTAATTATTAACACAAAGCTGTTATGACACAAACACTTTTACAAATCAATGTGCTTTAATATTCATGTAATTTATCAAATACCGACTAATGAGTTCACAAACACTCATGTTTTGGTGGTGGTGAGGAGAGACCCCCATACCTGGTTGTAGAGCACTTTGGGTGTATGGCCATACACAATAAATGAGCTATGTACAATGGAGGAAATAAAACATTTATCTAAAGGTGCTGTTGACTTGAAATTTTGGCCAGATGTTGGTAACAACAAAATAAATCCATATATGCAAAGAAAACAAAACTAATTAGTTTACAAATGAAGTTAATACAATAAAATGATGAAGAAAAAAAGCACTGAACACATAAAGAATGCAGTGTTACCAACTTTCTCGCTATATAGCGACTTTTCAGACCCCCTTAGTGACAAATTTTCAAAAAAGCGACTAGTGACACATCTAGCAACGTTTTTGTGTTACTGGAGATTTTGTATAGACTCTCATTTGTCCGTACTATCTTGTCCCTACACTTCTCAACGAGCTGTGGGTGATGTTGTTGACCCTTCCCCCGCTTCAGAGCACTGACAAGCAGCCTCCTCCTCGTACAGCAGTCTCTCCCACCTGCAACCTGAGAGCAGATCACCGCGTACTGACGGCAAATGATTTAGCACAGGGAGTCAAACGGTCAAACCGATCTGCTTCTCCTTTATTTTAACTATTTAATTTGACCTTGTTCACGATCACAGATATTTTAGTGACAGTTTTGGAATGTGTCTGAGTTTATTACATCTGAGAGATTACTGCAAATTCACTACAAATCTATACTGATATCCTGTATTCAAACAGCAATAAATTAATTTAAATTGACATTCATATATAAAGTGTAGTACTAATATAAATACCACTTTATTAATCATAAGCTGTTAAACAAACAGAAACAGCAGAACGTGATGATGTCAGTAATATGCAAATTGAGGTATGACGTACTCTAGCGACATTCAATGACTTTTCGGGCAGTGCTTAGTGCCCTTTCATTAAAAATAGTTGGCAACACTGGAAGAAAGGGAGGTGTAGAAAGACAGTGAAAGCCCAGACAGCAGCTGAAATCTCTCTGTTGTTCTTTAGTAACCCTCTGCCCTTCGTCATTGTAAATAAATAATATCGGCTTCAGTCCAACATCTACATTAGCAGGATAATGAAGATGAACCCAGGGTGGACATTTCAGCAAGACAATGATCCAAAACATAGAAAGCTCAAATGCTTTCAGAGAAAGAAAATCAAGCTGTAGAATGGCCCAACCAATCACCCGACTTAAATCCAATAGAGAATACTAAATAAAGATCAGATGTGATAGACGAGACCCACAGAACCATCAAAATTTTTACACTCTGTGGTAGTCTGTGAAAGAAAATCACACCTGAGCAATGCATGTGAGCAATGCATGTGACTTCATTCTCCATTCTCATCCTGACATGTTACTTATACTTATTTCCTTCACTCTAAATGCACATTACATTACACGTTGCCAGCAATCAACATTGTAGTTAATACAGATTGCAATGTACCTTTTTAAGCATGATGATCCCCTCTTGATTGTGCTCGTTGGTGGTGATATCAAACATGGCTCCTCCATCTCCAGGGACGATGTTGTATTCGACCTCGGCGTTCTTCCCAATGTCCAGATCATGAGCTTTGATTCTGCCGACCGCTGAGCCGACTGCTGATGACTCCGGTACACGCAGGTGAAAGATGCCTGCAGAATATATGAGCATCTCTTCAAGCACATGTGTATAGCAGTGCTGGGGAATTCTGTTCATTTTTAGGATAACAAGCTTAAATGCACTGCTGACATTAAATAGGATGTTTACTATTAAATGGATCTTTGCTGTTAATTTATTCACTCCAGCTTACATCAGGGTTTTTAAAGTGTGCATTTAGGCTTGTTTACAATGAAAAGAGAGAATGAAGAATTATATTGTTCATCAAAACTATCCTGGATGCTGTAACTTATATAAAATAGCTGTGAACGAAAGCATTAGCTCGTGTGTGAATTTGCGCTCACATATACAGTTGAAGTCAGAATTATTAGCCACCCTGAATTATTAGACCCCTTGTTTATATTTTTCCCATTTTCAAAAATCTCCTTGCCCTGTTAAGCATCATTTGAGAAATATTAAAAACATTTTAAAGAATTTAAAGGGGGGCTAATAATTCTAAATTCAACTGTACATCATGAGTCAGGACAATCATTTACTTTATCAGACTTTATGTATCATTCATTTATTAATTTTCTTTTTAGATTAGTCTCTTTATTAATCACGGATTGACACAGTGGAATGAACTGCCAACTTAGCTCTTCCAGCCGCAACCCAACACTGGGAAACACCCATACACACTTTCACACACGCGCTACAGCCAATTTAGCTTATTCAATTCACCTGTACAACATGTGTTTGGACTGAGGGGGAAACCGAAGCGCCCGGAGGAGACCCACTCCAACACGGGGAGAACATGCAAACTCCACACAGAAATGCCAACTGACCAAGCCGGGGCTTAAACCAGTGACCTTCTTGCTGTGAGGCGATCATGCTTCCCACTTTACCACGGTGACGCCCCCTTTATGTACCATCAAGAGGTATTAACTTTTGTTTTTTTGCTAGGTCAAAGTCGCAGCTTAAAACATTCAATAATCTATTAAAGGAAAGAAAAAAACTTTGTAGTACTCCTGTGAAAGTATTGTATTCTGTCAGACAAAAGCCCACAGACTTTGATTATATTTGGGGCCTTTTTCTTGAAACATTACCTCTGTTAGACTTTATAAATTGATTATTTAGTATAATAACTGTTTTGCTAGTATTTTTTGTGTTGTTGTTGTGGTTGTTACTTTATTTTTTGCTATTGTTTTAATTCAATGTTTTAGCATCTTTTAAATGCATTTTTTGTGCTTCATTTCTGGACACTACTGTTTTTATTTATTATTACCATCAACCATTGCAACTATCTTTATGTAACATCAAAAAAAAAAAAAAAGCTGGTTTGACAAAACTTGTGACATTTATACCATATATATATATGGGGAGTGGGGGGTGTTATTATAATTTTTCCTTTGCTAATTGTTTAAAAGAAATCTCCTGATACTCTGTGTATTCTTACATTCTGCATAATGTTAAGTGATATTTCAATAAACATACTTATTAAAAATAAATAAACCAATAAATCAAGTAAATAAATACATTTCTTATACTTGTCTTTTTTATTCCTGTTTATGTAAATCACTTTGAATTGCCACTGTGGATGAAATGTGCTATGTAAATAAATAAATAAATAAATAAATAAAAACCACATAGAGTACTCATTAAGTAGCCTGAGGGTGAGTAAAATATTTACTTCAAAAATTCATCAAAATGAAGTGTTAATGGTTACAGCTGGAAAAAAAAAAAAAAACTATCACTGATGAAAGAAATAAGGAACTTTTTTATCCTTAAATTTAATAATTTAGAAACAAACTGCTTTCAGGATTTTTCAAAGAACACCAGTGAAAAATGCAATAAAAAGGAATGGAAAGCAATTTTATATTTTCAATTTTCAAATATTGCATACACATTTGTATGAGTTTTCCTTTCAGACATACAATATACAGGACTAGAAAGTGAAATTAATCAAGCAAGGTGAGATAAACAAAAAGGGTTGCAGTAGTCAGTTTACTGATATTTACAGAATTCTAAATTACACCCAAATCCATTTCTTAACCCATTTTGTACAAGTTTTTTTTTAGCAAATAAATAATTATTTAGAGAATAATCACGCTCAAGATGTAAATGTTAAAAAAATCTTGATTATGTCAGCTTGTACACAAACTAATTTTCACTAGTTGCACTGAGTTCGACATAAAAAGGAGCTTCGTTGATTTACATATTGTCAGTAAGTTTTACTCCCATTAGAAATTTTTACAAGATTTTGATCCTACAATAATTTGCCTTGTTTAGCATTTCAAAGTCTTAATATTTTACAACATATTGGTGTTCATGTAAATGCATGTTGGTGTAAAATGTTTCCAAAATGTTCAATAGCAAAAAAAAAAAAAAAAAAAAGTACACGAGTACATTAAGACCAATGAATAATTCCACAGTTATCCTCCTCCTGTGCCAACAATCACAAGTTGGCAACTGTACATTATTGCTGGAGAGAGCTTTTGATAACTGCCTCAACGCACCTGGCTGTAAATGTGACATAAAAAACAGAAATGTAGTGCTTGTTTCACTCTACACTCTTGTTTTGTAAGAAAAATGCTTCTTTGTGCAAAACTACAGAGTTTGAATACCACTGAACTAATTCCACACTACTTAAAAAGTAGTTAAGCTTGCAGAGTCGCAACTTTTTGTCATTTACCTCAGTTCTAGTGAAGATGCACGAACAGATCATGCTGATTAGTAAAAACTAATGTGTTGAGTGGCCATGCCCACAAAAAAGCACCTCAGTTAATTAAGAAGTCATTAGATGCATTAGTGCAATGCACCAAAAAGCAAATAACGAGAGAGAGAGAGAGAGAGAGAGAGAGAGAGAGAGAGAGAGAGAAACTCAGAGGCATGGCCCAGAATGCAGCAGTCATCATAGTGCCATCCTCTGAGACGTGCTGATGGAAATCTGCTCCTCTCCCAGGGTATTACCAATATTTACAAAGCGAGAAAACAGTGCTCATCACTGAAACTCAACATGATTTCTATTTCATGATTTCTGAGCGCAAATGGAGCCTGTTGATGTGCACTTGTTTAAAGCCTGGCCTCATTCCATTACCAAAAAAAGCTTTTACATTACGTTTACATTAAAAAGGACGTTAAGTCTTTCTCTGAAATAACATTAAAAAGTTCCCCCGAAAGTGGTGAATTCAAAAGAAAATTCTACTATAATTTACTCACCTTCTACTTGTTCCAAACCCAATTCCGTTTCTTTCTTCACAATAATCAATATATGGACTTATCGCGCAACCTCTATTGTAGGTGTCAGTAGCTATGTTTCCATCCAAAAATGTTAATGAACTTTATGCAAATAAAGATGTAAAAGAAGCGCGAATAAAGCAACATTTCCATCTGACAAGTCAAAGTGAACAAAACCGTCACTTCCTGATTAACTGGCGCCAAATATCAACAGTAAAAATGAAATTTGCTGCAGTAGGAGAAGCTGCGTCAATCTTTTCTTCATCTAATAAATGACTTGTGCCTCAGAAGGCAATCCTGACATGCAGTGAACGTGCGGTGGCGTTTGAAGGTGTCAGACACGGAGCACAGACACTTTTGAATTTGGAGGTCATTAATATGATAAAACTAATACTTAAACAGTAAGACGTTTTATAATGACCAAAACAACAGTTCAGATGTTTTACAGTGTGCTCAGCCTGCTGGGTTCACATTTACACACATTTTCCTCATTACATGATCACACAAGACCTTTTCTAATGCGCTTACTGAAATTTGTGGGGTAAAAGTTTTATTCGCATCTTTTATCATCGAATAAAATGTTTCCTACTCAGTTTTGCTCATGAGTTTTTTATGCGCATTTTCAAAATGTATGCGCATCATGGCGTTTCCATTCACCGTTTTTATGAGCATACGCAAAATGTGCATAAAAATAGGTGGACGGAAACATAGCTACTATCAGTGTGGTTAAAACAAAATAGTATTTACTATAAATTACTTTAGTATATTTTCATGTGGGTGTTACTTTTTACCTTGTACTTTATTTTTGTTAACATTTATTATTATTTATTTAGGATATGTGTTTTCACATTCTGATTCCAATGCCTCATTATTAAAATTGTTAAAATTAAGTTAAATATATTTCGGAATAAAATATGATGTGTTCTTTGAAGGAGTGCACTTGCATTGTAATTATATTATATTAAAATTGTGTTAAGATGACAGTAATATCGTTTATCGCAATATGTTTTAGTACAATATCGTGCAACAAAAAATAAATATCATGACAGGCCTACATAGCATTTTCCCTTTCAAATATGGATGTTAATGAATACTATTTTCCAACATACTTAAATATCTTGTTTTGTATTCAAATCAATGTTTGAAACACTTAATGCGGAGTAATTTATTTATGTT
>NC_141032.1:42907500-42922500 GCF_052040795.2 Danio rerio | reverse complement strand
CTGCAGGTGGGAGAGGCTGCTGTACGAGGACTGACTGGGCCGCCTGTCAGTGCTGTGAGGCGGGGGAGGGGCCGGCGGCATCACATGCACCTCGTTGAGAAGATTAGGGAAGGTACAGTATGGAAAAATGACAGTCTAAAAAAAAATCTCCAATAACACACAAAAAAGTAGCTAGATTTGTCGCTAGGGGGGGTCTGAAAAGTCGCTAAGTTGGCAACATTGGCGGCAAGCAATCAGAATGAAGTAGTCCACCGCTTGAGAGGTGTTCAGAGAACACAGACCTGAGAACTTTGGTTCCGACCACAGGTTTTCCCAATAGTTTGATTATTGCGGTTGCCGGATTTTTAATGATTGAAAATCGCGATGACGCGGGGCCCCCTAATCATGCGGGCCCCCCCCCGCGGTGCGTGCCCTGCGGGCCTGTCCGCTTTGCCACTGATCCAGGTACTGACCAGGCTCATTCCTGCTTAGTTTCAGTGAGTAGCCGGTCTTGGGCTGCTGGGTGATATGGCTGTGGCATAATGAAATTTATAATAAACTTATTACAGTAAAAACAAAAGACAATCTCATTTATAACATAATGGAGATACACTAGTTTATGCCTTGATTTGATCGTCGATGTCTCCTGCATAGTCCTTTATTTGTTGGGTGACTATTTACATTTTAAAAACTGAGATTCATTTACAACATTTAACTGAAACATTTAATTTCAGTTTGCTTTTTTGTAGCTCAGCAATAGAACATTCATTCATTCATTCAATCATTCATTCAATCATTCATTCATTCATTCATTCATTCATTCATTCATTCATTCATTCATTCATTCATTCATTCATTTTCCTTTGGCTTGGTCCCTTTAATCATCAGGGGTTGCAGAATGAACTGCCAACTTAGCATATGTTTTACACAGCGGATGCCCTTTCAGCTGCAACTAAGAACTGGGAAACACCCATACACACTCATTCACTCATACACTATGACCAATTTAGTCTATTCAATTAACCTATAGCGCATGTCTTTGGACTTTTGGTGGAGGCCGGAGCACCTGGCGGAAACCCACGTGAACAACATACTGTATAAACTCCACACAGGAATGTCAACTGACCCAGCCAGGACTCGACCAGTGATCTTCTTTCTGTGAGGCGACAGTGCTAACCACTGAGCCACCGTGTCGCCAGCAATAAAACAAACAACTCACCAAAAAAGTTCTCGATTATTCTTACTCTCTTCTCAGATGGGATGGTGGGTCAAATCAAAGGTTACAATGGACCAACTTTGGCCCTATATTGGGAATATCTGCCTTAAACAAACTGCAAAAGCTCTTTTTGAGTGTAGACATTTTTCTAAGCCAACACAATTAAGCTTTAAAACAGGGGTGCTCATCCCTGGTCCTGGACCCTCCTGAAAAATCCAGCTTAAACCAGCCTAGGCTGGTTGGCTGGTCGACCAGGCTGGTTTTAGAGGGGTTTTGGCCACTTCCAGGCTGATTTCCAGCCATTTCCAGCCTGGTCTTAGCTGTTTGGGCTGTGAGATGACAAGCTAAAACCAGCTTGACCAGCCTAGCAGGCTGGGAGCCCATCCAAAACCAGCTATGTCCAGCTTAAACCAGGCTGGTCAAGCTGGTTTAAGCTGGGTTTAGCTGGTCATTTTCCAGCCTGACCAGCTAAGACCAGGCTGGAAATGGCTGGAAACCAGCCTGGAAGTGGCCAAAACCCCTCTAAAACCAGCTTGGTCGACCAGCTAATACCAGCCAACCAGCCTCGGCTGGTTTAAGCTGGATTTTTTAGCAGGGGAGATCGACATTCCTGCAAAGTTCAGCTCCAACCTTGATCAAACACACCTGAACCAATTCATTAGGACCTCAACAGCACTTGATAATTACAGGCAGGTGTGTTTGATGAAGTTTCAATGGAAATCTGCAGGAAGGTCGATCTCCAGGAACAGGGTTGGTCACGCCTGTGTAACGGAGGCCAGCTAGCGTGTGCTGTGCAGGTAAACCTCACTCCTCTGACTTCTAAAGGTGCTCTAGCGACAGGTGCTAGAGGCCATGGTCTTTAGCCTCCTTGTTAGAGCAACCGACTCCCATGCGGAAGGTTGCCAGTTCAATCCCAGCTCTGGGCGGGTTGGGTGGTGTAGGACCGGCGGGGTTTCACCTGCTTTAAAACAACATGAATGCCTGAAAGCCTCAGCAGAAACTTTGATTCTCACTGGCTGTTTTCATTTTCCTCCCTAATTTCTAGCATTGCTTTTTATTTTTAGCTATTGGTTCACCCAGCCTGATCTCAAGGAGTAAAACGTAAGTTTTGCCAGTTTAGTGGCTAATTTGTATGAATTCGTACAAGTTCAGTCATATGAAATTGTACGATTTTAAAAATGAGGCGTGGCACCTAACCCCACCCCTAAACCCAACCGTCATTGGGGGATGAGCAAATCATACTAAATTGTACGAATTAGAACGTACGAATTCATACAAATTAGCCACTAGATCAAAAAGTTACGAATTGCCATGAGATTGTGTTGGTTCACCCGACAGCATCTAATGGAGATTTACCACATCTGATTGATCAGATTTGAATGAGCATCATATGCACGCAGCAAACAATTGCTTGACACATACAATTAATTAACTGTATTGCATTCTTCTGCTTCATGAATATTGCATATATGCTATAACTGCGATAATCATAATTCTTCGATATATTGTGCAGCCCTGATTAGTATTATTTTAGAGTTTGAGTAAGGGTTATAGATGATACATTATCCTCCTGGCTCAGAAAATATATTACCCATGGCTCATCCAGATAAGTATTTCCTGGCTAATGAGATGCTAACCGTTTGTAAAACCTTTATCATGGTAGGTTTTAATCTGCATAAAACAGAAAACAGCGTGCTTTCTCCCAGCGGAACAGAACTCAAACACTGAGTCAAGCTTTTTAACACCACATGGCCCTGTTAACCTCTAATTCCTATACAGTTTGATATAGAAAGCCTCCTTATTAAAGGCTGAAATTCTGTTGCATTTGACCACTCTTAACCTTTTCACTGCCTGGTAGAAAGAAATATTGTGGATTTAGTACAAGTGAAGCAGCACAATGTTTAAAAATATATACATTTCAAAGAGATTAGGGTTATGGTGAGACACTTACTATGAAAGTTTTTTTATATATATATATAAAAAGCATGAGTTTGAAGTTCATTATTTTATAAAATACCCATATTTTACAAAAAAAAAAAAAAAAGTTTACTGCCTTTAAGTAATAGTATTTTAAAATGGCTTCTTCAATAAATGGGAGACAAGCAAAAAAAAAAACAAAAAAAAAAAAAACACAAGCAATAACCCCAATACATAATTTATAATACTGTAATGACCTGGTCCACAACACTATAACCAGGTGGAAAATGGTAAAGAGTTATTGTATGTGTTATATTAGTTAAATACATGGGTTGTTTTGTTATAAACTTTATGTTTGTTTATGTTGGAGTTGGCTTCTGTGTTTTAAGCCCAATATTTCCTTGGTTTATAAAATATTGGCCATCACCATGTACGAGGGTGGTGTGTAAAGAAAGCAACGCGGTGCTATGGCCTATTCATTAAGAGCTGTTCATGTTTTGAGCTCATTAAAAAAAAAAAAGGTTAACTGACAGTGCTGCCTCCTACCTGCTTGTTCTGCCAGATTGCAGACACAAGTGTTCTCCATGCTAACATGCTAGATAACGCAAAGTTATGTGCCATAAATGTTAGCACCCTGCTAGCCGTTTTAAATTATTTTAACTATTTAGCCAGGTTATATTAGCTCCAGTTGCCCATGTACAGCAATTATTATAATGCCATTTATTATTTATGATCTCATGCTTAATCCATTCACTTTTACTAGGGCTGGGCTTTCACTGGATTTCATGTTTCATATCATTTGATGTAGATAATTATTGGACATTTTTATTAACAATACATTTAGGAATATTAGAATTTGTTTTTTTATTTAACCACTTTATTTTGATTTACCAACATTACGAAGGCAAATAGTTTTAATAGCAAAAAACAAAAATATTTCAACAAAACATCTCATGTCTTAAAATAAACACAAGTGTTTAAGAGACTTTTGAACTTGATGAATAAAATTGTACAAAGTGTAAATACTGAACAATCAAAGCAAACTTTAAGGTGTGAATAATAATGATACAGTAAACCTCAAACTCTGTCAACAACACAAATGATGATAATCAAATCTGAGCTTTCAAGTAAAGGAGCTAACCATCAATATTTAAATAAATACTGCAGCATTACAGATTGTGAAGTTGGATGGCTATATTACCCACTATGCTGAAAAATCTTTCAGATGGGGAGCTAGTGGCTGGGATGCACAACAAAAGAAACCAAAAAGCCACACTAGCGACATCCTTACAACCTTTTTTATTTACAATCTGCTGCTATACAGCACTCATTTTCGCATGTGTTGTCATTCTGACCTGAAGTGACAAGCGCAAGCGCATGGTTTCCCTCACCATTTACAATGGACTTTGCACTCGCACTCCCCCATCTTTCAGCAAATCATTGCTGCAGCTCCAATGCAAGTTTATGGAGAAAAGCTAAAAGCACAGCAGTGTTTGGATGTGCTGTGTTTGTCTCAGATAATTAGTGCCATAGCTGAAATGTGTATAATCCATAATTCAAAAGTTCAAACTTAGCTGATGATTGATTTTAAGCAAGTTTGGCATGCTGTGCCGGGAGAGAGCCCTGAGCTCAAAAGGTCCTTGAGCCCTGGGCTCCCTCCTGTTTGCAGACCGAGAGGGGACCTTTAAGCACAGGTAGATCTCAACAACTCCCCCTTTTTAATATGAACTGATGAATAAAATGATTGCTATGAAGAGATATGCTGCTGGATGAGAGTTTGACTGTAGTGCTAAATTTAGATTGATCAATTCACTTGCAGTGCATGTTTTTGGTATGTGGGAGGAAACCGGAGAACCCGGGTGCAACCCGCGCGAGCACTGGAAGAACATGCAAACTTCACACAGAAATGACAGCCGGCCCGTTAAAGGACTAGAACCGGTGATGATCTTGCTGTAAGGCAACAATGCAAACCACAAGGCCACCATGCCACCCTATGAAAGGAAAGGAGGAGGAGTAGGGGTAGAAGAGGGGAATTCTTCAAATCAAAGATGACTGTAGTGAGAAACCCTGGCTCTTTATAGTGGGTTAGGAGTTGTCTGATTGGTGGATCATCCATAGTTAATGCAGAACCAGCCGTGTTCAATCACAATCACAAGATACTCTTAAAATTAGTTTATAAATAAACTTCACAAAGTGTGAAGCAGATTGGTTAGTCCTACTTAAAGGTTCAGGACACCTCGGAGAACTTTTTTTTTGTATTAACAGATGTGTGTGTGTGTTGAGCATCAGTTAAGACAATGTTAGCACCTGTCAGCTTTAATTGTGGGGAAAACTGGATCATTTTGAGCTTTTGGCAGCTAATTTCAGCTTCCGGGTTTAAAATGATTTTTGGGGCGGGATCAAAATCGGCGACGTAGCGCAGTACTGCAAGTGCAATGATGACGCGTCGGTTTCTCATTATTATTCATAGCGGAGTTTTCTTATCCTATGAGAAGAGCCGGCTGTTTAATTATTCATGAGACCTGCCAGACCTGCCAGTGTCAAGCCCGAGCTGAGAGACACGGAAACCACGGCACAGTATTTAGCCGTTCATGAAGGCTCATATGCGTTTGTTTCCATCATCCACAGGGTTTGTTGCATGTTTTCCCCCGCGATCTTGTCAGGGCCGATCATACAGCAAAGCTGTGTGTGTTGCTAGCATTTTTGTCGGGAGAGCAGCACGAGAATTAGAGAATGGCGGACGCTGTCTTTCATCAGGAGTTCGTTCACATTCAGACACATCGCCGTGCTGCTGTGTTTGCCTAAATCCTCCAGATTACCAGCAGGGTTAATGGTTAAAATAGACGGGTCAGGAGACCTGCTGCACTGAGTCTGCTGGATACGGGGATTGAGGTAGAATCCTCATTTATAGTGTTTACATGAACACGATTATCTTTATAATGATATAAATTGTTGTTGTCTGTATATGAAATGACAAATAACAAATGTAGCAGGGCATTAAATCACTGTTCATTTCTTTGCATTTTAACTTTGTAAACTATAAACTCATGCGTCTCCTCTTTGTGTCTCATTTTGTGAGCTAACTGACAACAGCAGTTATTCGCTCCCCTTCTCCCCTGCTGGCCACGCCCACTCCTGCCCGATGCTCGCGGAGCTCCATGCCCATTAATCATGCATCTTTTTAAAAAATTCTGAAGTAGACTTTAACCGAAAGAGGGGGGTGTCATGGCCCTTTAAATGAATTGTGGTGCGTTTGCAGCATTTGGAAAAAGGTGTTTTTAAATAGGCGAGGCTGGAAAATGCCCACAGTTCACGTGCACACTGATTGTATGTGCGTTGTGCAAGTCGCGCACATCCATTGGAAATGATAAACGTGCACCCTAAGCTTATTGGCATTGCTTCCAAGCGCATGCTCAGCAGCCACATTTTAATAAAACTATAGTGCTTCATACGGAAATACTGAATCTTTTTTTTAATCAATATTGACAATGGTGTTCAGTCAATTAAAATTTATACCAATTTTATCGCTCAGCCCTAACTTTTACTGCATCACATTAACTCAATGTTTACTAATTTTGTACCTGAAATATTCTTTTATACATGATGGTAAGCTGAATGGGGAAGATGAGAAAATGCATATGTAAATTTGTGCATCCATATAAATGTCTCTAGGGTTTTGATATCATACTGACAATGACTATTTTTGCACTTACTGTACTGAAGTAGACTCCATAGATGCTTAAATCTACAGTGCATAAGAAACCTACATGGTACATTAAATGCACATATATTTCTTTAGAAATGTTTTTTTTTTTTTTTTTTTTTTTACACTATATACAATTCAGAGCACATAAATGCTTCTAGAAATCAGCTTTTAACAAAAGAAAAAAACCTCTCTCTTTTCTAACTGGGGTTCTTTGAAGCTCGTATAGATTCTAAAGCACAAAAGAACTTAAAATGTTCTCTGCGCGCATCAGACTGTAAAACCCTGCCTGCATCCAGTGTTATACACCTTTACCTTCAAGTGTTTTTTTTTTTTTTTCTCCAGCTAAAAGATTGAGGTCAGTCCTAAAACCTCAGATTCTTGACAGTCTTAACAATGTTGCAAAGCCAGTGTAGCAACACCTTTCCTTGCTCTCCCTCTATAAAGCACAACTAATGCGTTTCCCAACTCCACAAGAAGCTTTCCCAGATCAAGAGAGTGCTTCATAGGATGAATTAGACATGGTGGTGAGTGGTTAAGAAGGGCATGGACCTTCATACAATGACATTTTCAGATGAAACGTAAATGGGATGTCACAAATGATTCTCAAGGTTTTTTTTTACTTTAGCTTCTCTCTTTGAAGTTTGTGTGGTAATTAAAAAAAAAAATTCCCTCAAAATTACAATTTACTGCACAACCATGCACTTTTCATACACTGAAGGTAGACATTCTACTTCAGAAACTCTTCTTCTACTCTAATGTAAGGAAAAATTATAAAAATTAGAAGTAAAATGTGGCAAACTCTTATTTTTAGTCCATTTAAACCAATATTTGACACAAAAAATACATTGTAAAAAAGATCTGTAAGTTGATTCTTGTTTTTATTTGTTATTTTTCCCCATTTATTTATGCTTTTGAAATGCATTATGGGACCTTGATCTTTCTTCCAACAACTTTTAGCTTAGAAAAGTTAGAAAAAGTGACTTTTTTTACTGTTTTTCAAATATTTATCATTTAAAGTGATATCATGTCTGGTTTGATGTTGTATAAACCTTATGTAATAAACTGCCAGAATATTTCCTATTTTTTTACAGATGTCACAAACGCCAGTGATCTAGCCTTTGCAGATTGATGGAAAACATTTACTATAAACTGCTTTACAATTCTGCCACTGAACTGCACTACATTTCCCATCTGGCACCTCACACACACACCAGCTCTGGATCACCACTGATTACTTTCACACAGTTGTAGCTCATGAAGACTAATTACAGACGATATATACACCTTACATTCACACACTGCTGAGTCTTGTTTATCTGCTAACATTACAAAGCAGTTTTTCCTTGTCTAGTCTTCCAGTGTTTGTGAGCATGTTTAATTTTTTTGCTGCCTAGCTTGAGCATTTGCCTGTGTTTTGTTTTTGTATTACCCTTATGTTCCTGTTTGCTCCTGCTTTTGACCATTGTCTGCACGCTTTTCTTGTTAATAAACTGCATGTGGATCTGCACGTCCGTTGTCCAGCATCAAACTTTACTAAACTTATTTTTCCAGGGACAAAAGTAGTGTGGGCCGAAAGAAACAAATCAATTTTTTTCTGATTTCAGTGTCGTGTCCTGTGGTTGGCTTGGAATTTCAGCTTTAATGTGTTTGCATTTAAGTTAATTATTGTAGCATTTTTTATTTATTTATTTTTACTTATTACAAGTTGTGTTTCTCTTTTCATGTGTTACACTACAGATCAATTTACAGGTTATTTAGTGCAATAACACATCCTTGAGTTTGCAATCTCTGAGTTTTTTTAGTTTAAAAGTAAATCAGGTTTAAAAGGCAAGAGTTCCTGTGGGGACGAAAGTAACACTGTTATTTATGTCCCACTGATAATAGACAAACCTTATTTTTCACTTCCACATTGGAGTTTGCAGTGTTTGGATTCAGATGTTTTATAAGATTAATGCATATTGCCAATACCACTAATAAAAAATGTAGAAAATTTTAGAAATTGCATTGTTGGATTGCATTTTAAATATCCGATGGAGCTGAAATTTTAAATGAAAATGCAATTATTATTATTATTATTTTTTTGCAAATATTATGAACAAAATATGCTTGCAGTAACATTAACGAGATCGTAGTCAGGTATATTAAAAATGAACAAGATTAAGCGAGTAAATCTAGCAAATAATGTTGTGGTACTTTTGGCCCAGCCGTGTGTTACTTTCATTCCCGCTGATGGGGTCAAAAGTAACAATGTGCAAGTTTTGTTTAAAGTGAAGTTATATTGGAGTTGTTCAACATTCATGCAAGATAACAGCTGCTTTTCATATATACTCTCGTAAGTTAGTATCCACAGCAAAAATATATTTCTGCTAAAAACATAATCTTTTAAAAAAAATGGTATTTTCATCCCTGCTCTCCCCTACATTATATTATTTCAAACCAATAAAATGTTGATAAAAGTCCATTTGTTAAACTGTAAACTGTAACTGAGTTAAATTTTCAACATCAAAAGTCGACAGATCAGAGATCAACATCCCATAATGCAATTCACAACTGCAAACAAACAGACTTGTGAATCACAAAACAAGGAAACTGTTAATTAACATACATTTTAACAGTGTTACTTTATTTAATTTTTTTTCCCTCTGTCAAACCAAAAAGAAGATATTTTAAAAAAATGAACTGAACTAAACTGAACTTTAACTCTGAAAACTGGACTGACACAGTTCCAATGTCATATTACTCCAATTTAAGCTGCTTTGACACAATCTACATCGTAAAAGCAACTTTAAAAATAAAAATGAATTGAACTGAATTGATCTGAAATATGCTGAAAACCGGTAGCCGTTGACTTCCATGGTATTTTTTTTCCTACTATGTTCAACAGAAAAAGGAAACTCAAACCACTTGAATATAAGTACTGTAAATGGTGAGCAAGTACTTATTTTTGTGCAAATTATTTTGTTAAGGTGTGAGTTTTCAGAGTCTTTTTCCTCTCAGTTCTGTGTTTTACCCCCTGCCTTTGTTTCCAGCCTTCTACTCGCAGGTTTTGTTTACTGTCGGGTTGTGTTGCCAATTTTTTTGATATGGTCTGGGACAAAAACAGATTTTTCTTCCTTACAAGTCATTTGATTTGTTCAGCTACAGAATGTCACCCTTTGGGCCCCCCTGGGTTCGCTGATATCAGGGTATTATATTTTTATTCATATATTCATGTTTGCTATACTCCATTCTTTTACAACCATACTAAAACAAGCTGGAAATGCCCACGCATGCCCTGTACAATAAGTTTGTCTTGTAGGTTTGAGCTTTTCTTTATTGGATACTACAGGCTACTGAATGCAAAGGATGTCTGTTTGTAGATTCACAATCAATGGAGTAAACGCTCCTCACCGGGGAGTGATATGGACTTAAAAATACAATATATAACAATATTTTATGTTATAGTTTAAAATAATTATCCTCCGGGTGCTCCGGTTTCCCCCACAGTCTAAAGACATGCACTATAAGTGAATTAGACAAACTAAATTTACCATAGAGAATGAATGTACATGTGAATGCAAGAGTCTATGTGTGTTTCCCAGTACTGGAATGCAACTGGACACTAAAATCTGTATTATTTCTGTTCTTCAGTATTTTATAAGCCTAAATTATATGTTTTAATGCAATGCCAACTGATCTAGCCTTCATCACTGTATTGAGTGCTATAAAATAGCATGATTGTTTCTCAATCTTTGATTGCAAACATGTCTGGTCACAAAAAGGAGTGATTTCAAACACTCAACTGATGTGAATTAGGGAAAAGTATATCATTAAATCTGTGGGCAAACAGGCTCAATACTTTAGTAAATATTTGCAAAGAACAATTGTAGGTTTTATCATTATCATTACAATAACGTTAGATTTTTCTTGTTGTGTATACATTTTTTACAGGTATAAAGCAGGGAAACTAAGTGTTAAACATGTCACCGTTATTCTTAGAAAAACATAATTTTAAAGGTGCTGTTGATCCATATTTGCAAATAAAACTGAACTAATTCGATTACAAATTAAGTTATGTGTAATACAATTAAATGACAATGAAGAACACATAAAGAAAGGAATGTTCAGAAAGGCAGTGAAAGCCCAGACAGCAGCTAAAATCTCACATAAGTTCTTCATGTAAATGAATATTAGCTGCTTCAGTCTAACATCTGCATTATCAGGATGATGGAGATGAAACTGGAGTGAACATTTTAGCAAGACAATGATCCAAAACACAGAAAAGTAAACTCTCAAATGCTTTCTGAGAAAGAAAATCAAGCTGTAGAATGGCCCAGCCAATCACCTGACTTGAATCCAATAGAGAATACTAGATGAAGATTAGATTTGATAGACGAGACCCACAAAACTATCAAGAATTGTACACTCGGTTGTCATTCCATTGTTATACATAACTAGTTTTTGGTGTTATTTTTATTTGTATATTGTATGGGTTTTTACCAAAATCTGGTTTAATTCCATGTCAATAGCTCCTTTAGAAATAATATTCCTAGGAAAAATACTGCATAACAATATATTCACTGAGACTGTTTACTTTTGCTGCTTCAGTTGGACATGCTACAGGTCTACCAGTCATATAAACAGCAATAGAATCCATGTGCTTTTACTGTACATTAATTATCTTCTAAAACATACAACCTTTTTTTTTTTTTTTTAATTATAGATATTTGCAGGCCTGTTTAGCTGACAAGGTGCCAGTTACTGTAAATTCATTTTGATTTACGAAGCCATTTTTCGAGGCCGGCCATGCACATTATCAAATCAAACCCCAGAGCTTATTTGTCTAATATGGTCAATAAATGTAATTATGTTGAAACCTGTGAACTGTGAAATGAATGAGCCTGGTCTGTTGTATAACATAAGCGAAGCACAACTTATTTGTGGCTGAAATAATTAATTATTATTTTTTTTTTATGTTGCAAACATTTGTATGTATATGGGTAGTTGATTTGATGTGCAGTTTCACTGTTACACATCACAAATATGAATATATTTGTAATGTCGTCATTTAAAATGCAGGAAATGGTTAAACATTTCTATGTTTTCCATGCACCTCTGGTTATAAAATCTGATGTGCTATTTTTTTAGATTGAGGCAAATTTTAAAACTGTCCTATGGTATGACAAAAGAAATTCAGCAAGTCATAGAGAAAAAAAAAATATTACTAATAATTTCATATTAAAGCACTATATGAAGATAAGTGCCCAACAGTGAAGATAAAGTGCTCTCACACTATTTGCATAATATTATTAGTTTTTTTTTTCTTCTCGTTTTTATTGCTATATACCAAAGAAGAGTTTTATGGTGCATTTCAGTAAAAAGTAAAAAAAAAGCTGAAAACATTGACAAAGTTTGTGACCCCTTATATTTTCTCAAAACCTTCCAACCCCTTATATTTTCTCAAAATTGTGCGACCCTTTATATTTTCTCAAAAGTTTGCAACCCCTTATATTATATCAAAAGCTTGTGACCCATACATATTCTCAAAATTTTGCAACCCCTTATATTTTCTCAAAAACCTGCAAATCCTTTTATTTTCTCAAAAGTTTTTTCCCCACATATATTTCTCCAAAAAACGTATATTTTCTCAAAACTTTGTGACCCCCTTATATTTTCTCAAAAGTTTGCGACCACTCATATTTTCTCAAAAGTTTGTGACTCCTCATATTTTCTCAAAAGCTTGTAACCTCTTATATTTTATCAAAATTTTGCGACCCTTTATATTTTCTCAAAAGTTTGCAACCCCATATATATTTCTCAAAAGTTTGCGACCCCTTATATTTCTTCAAAAGTATGCAACCTCATATAATTTCTTAAAATGTTACGTACCCTTATATTTCATCAAAATCTTGTGAATCCTTATATTCTCAAAAGTTTGTGACCCCTCATATTTTCTCAAAAGTTTGTGACCCCTTATATTTTCTCAAAAGATTGTGAATCCTTATATTCTCAAAATTTTGCAATCCCCTATATTTTCTTAAAGGCTTGTGAATCCTTGTTCTCAAAGGTTTGTGACCCCTTATATGTTCTTAAAATTTTGTTACCCTTATATTTTCTCAAAAGCTTGTGACCCCATACATTTTTTCAAAATTTTGCAACTCCTTTTTTTTTAAAGCTTGTAAATCCTTAAAGTTTCTCAAAATATTACAACCCCTTATATTTTCTTAAAAGCTTGTGACACCATCCATTTTTTTTATTTTTTTATTTTTCTCAATCGTTGCAACTCCTTATATTTTCTCAAAAGTTTGTGACCCCATATATTCTCTTAAATGTTTGTGACCCTGTATATTTTCTTAAAAGTTTGCAGCCCCTCGTATGTTCTCAAAAGTTTGTGATTCCTTATATTTTCTTAAATGTTTGTGACCCCATATATTTATCCAGTCGGATTTCAAACTACATAATTAAATAAATAAATATATAATATAATATATTTTTATAATAAAATAAAATAAAATAAAATCACTATCTACTTGTCAGCTACCCATATTTCAGAGTTGCTTTACCTGTTTTGGGGTCCACAGAGAAATACGGCTGGCCATGCAAAATGCTGTACACGACTCTGGCACTATTTCCATATGTAGGGTCATCTGCGTCTGTTGCCGTCACCTTCATCACATACGTACCTGCAAATAGACAGAGTACATTCGTTTTTGTTAAACTGCATGAATAGATAGAGAAAATGTGCAAGACGTGCTTTGTTCAAGGTTATTACTGTAATAGCTCATGGTTCGGCCTTTACATTGAATGTAGGGTTTGACTGGGACTAGAAAACAGGCACATCATTATATGGAATGGGTTATGAGCGGACTGATATAAAGCCTAGCAGATGGCAATGTACTGATTTTCCACTGTATTTTGATGACAGTTTTTACAATACAAAGGCAGCACTTTTAGATTACCCAATAAATGACAAATGGTCCATACTGTAGAATGAGCTGATGGTCATGGGCTGCTGAAACGCTGTGTTTTTATGAAATGCAGCAGAATACGGTGCTTTGACCATCTCACCATTTTGCAAGAATGATGTGTTGTCGCTCTGGCGTATTATAGAAACGACTCCTTTTATTTCCTCTGTAGAAATAGTTTTCAGAATTCCTTTTTTGATTATATCAATATCATGTTCCTGCTTTTGTGATATCCCTCATGTGTAGTTCATTTACAGTTTTATATAATGATTTCCATCCGTCCAAATGTGTATTCTGCATCTTTTAAATGTGATTCAACATTAGACTCCATAGTCTTTTCATTAAATTCCTCTTTCTCAAGTGAAATAAAATACTCATCTTTAGTGGCAATTAAAAGTAAAAATAGAATGACATGTAATCCTCCATGCATCCTTCCAGACCTTTACTACCAGAAGTGGCTTTGTGATTCACGTGTATTCAGAAAATTTATTTACCTGACCTGCACCACTTTTAAATGAAACCGAGTTGTATGGGACCTGTACATTTCTAACGCAGAGTTAGACTATAAAGTATTTTCATTGCATTTCCAATCACTTTTTTTTGGCCAATCACTTTTAAATAAAATATTTAATTAACAAATTTAAATGTATATATTTTTAAATGTCAATAATTTAACAACGGGGCGAGGCAGTGGCGCAGTAGGTAGTGCTGTCGCCTCACAGCAAGAAGGTCGCTGGGTCGCTGGTTCGAACCTTGGCTCAGTTGGTGTTTCTGTGTGGAGTTTGCATGTTCTCCCTGCGTTCGCGTGGGTTTCCTCTGGGTGCTCTGGTTTCCCCCACAGTCCAAAGACATGCGGTTTAGTAGGCTAAATTGTCTGTAGTGTATGAGTGTGTGTGTAAATGTGTGTGTGAATGTTTCCCAGAAATGGGTTGGGGCTGCGTAAAAACTTGCTGGATAAGTTGCCGGTTCATTCCGCTGTGGCAACCCCGGATTAATAAAGGGACTAAGATGACAAGAAAATGAATGAACACATTAACTGTGTCTCATTTCAGAGGCTGCATCCTCGAAGTGCACTGCGTCATCGTGGCGCGACAAAGGCTCATTTAAAAAAATAACAACAATAATCGAAGGCTCCTTCAAACAGCCCTTCACAGCCTCCAAATTTGTCCTTCGCTTCCCAGGTAATGAAGGACACGACCGGTGGATCCTTCGCAGCCTTGAACGTCCCAAGATTTATT
>NC_141032.1:42767500-42902500 GCF_052040795.2 Danio rerio | reverse complement strand
GAATGAATGAACTGCTGAAAAACTGCACTGCAGAATTAAATTATGAATGCTTGAACTGCTAAATGAACTCCTGAATGATTGAACTGATAAATTATTGAACTGCTTAATGATCTTCTGAATGATTGAACTGCTGAATGAATGAACTGCTGAAAGATTAAACTGGTTAATGAATTACTAAATGATTGAAATGCTGAATGAATGAACTGCTGAAAGATTGATCTGTTGAATGATTGAACTCATGAATGAAGTGAAGAATGAATGAATTGCTAAATGAATGAACTGTTGAATAATGAAACTGCTAAATGACTTAACTGTTGAATGAACTGCTGAATGATTAAACTGATTAGTGACTGAACTGCAGAATGAACAGCTGAACAACTGCACTGCTGAATGATTGAATTTCTGAATGAGCTTCTAAATGATTGACCTGCTGAATGAGTAAACATTTGAATGAATGAACTGCTGAACAACTGCATTGCAGCATTAAATTCTGAATGCTTGAACTGCTGAATGAACTGCTGAACAGTTGAACAGATGAATGCTTGAACTGCTGTATGAATTAACTGCTGAATGATTTAACTGCTGAATGAACTTCTAAATGATTGACCTGCTGAATGAATGAACTGCTGAAAGATTGAACTCCTGAATGAATAAACTTCTGAATGATTGAACTGCTGAATGAACAGCTGAACAACTGCACTGCTGAATGATTGAACAGCTGAATGAACTTCTAAATGATTGACCTGTTGAATGAGTGAACTGCTGAATGATTGAACATCCGAATGCTTGAACTGCTGACTGAACTGCTGAACGATTGAACTGATAAATGATTGAACTGCTTTATGATCTTCTGAATGATTGAACTGCTGAATGAATGAACTGCTAAATGATTGAACTGGTGAATGAATTACTGAATGATTGAAATGCTGAATGAGTGAACTGCTAAACGATTGAACTGCTGAATGAATTACTGAATGTTTGAAATGCTGAATGAATGAACTGCTAAATGATTGAACTGGTGAATGAATTACTGAATGATTGAAATGCTGAATGAATTAACTGCTAAAAGATTGAACTACTGAATGAATTACTGAATGATTGAAATGCTGAATGAATGAACAGCTAAAAGATTGAACTGATGAATGATTGAATTAATGAATGATTGAACAAAGTGTTGTATGAATGCGCTGCTGAATGAAATTCTGAATTAATGAACTGCTGAATAAATGCAATGTTTAATGAACTTCTGAATGAAAAAACTGCTTAATGGATGAATAAACTGCTGAATGAACATCTGAATGAACAAACTGCTGAATAAATTTCTAAATGAATAAACTGCTGAATGAATTTCTGAATGAATGAACTGCTGAATGAATGAATGAATAAACTACTGAATGAATTAATAAACTGCTTTATGCACTTCTGAATAAATAACTACTGAATGAACTTATGAATGAATGAACTTATGAATGAATGAATTGCTGAATGATTGGACTTCTGAATAATTGAACTGCTGAACGAATGAACTTCTAAATTATCGAACTGCTCAATGAACTTTTGAATGAACAGACCACTAAATGATTGAACTGCTGAATGAATGAATAAATGAATGAATAAAAGAATGAATAAAATCCTGAATAAATAAACTGCTGAATGATTTATGACACATACTGTATGTTTAATGTGTATTAATTGACATCTTATGAGAAAAAGTAAAAAAAGCACAACACTGAGTCTTTAAGCTGATGAAGATGATTTTGGATGTTGGTGTTTGGTTGCACGCTGGCTTTGAGTTGTCAAAAATCCTCAAAATAGTTTTTAAGTTTGAAAAACCCAGAGAAATTGAAACTGATCTGCATTGTTTTTTGGCAGATAAAAAGTTTCAGAGGCAGTGTGTAAACATTATTGTAATAAACATAATAACATTACATGTGAGGCTACATGTAAAAAGGTTGAACAAAATTTTGGGCTTTTCTGACTGACTTGCATTAAATAAAATTAAGTTCTTTATTAAAATTTATTAATTAATATTTATTTATTTTTACTATTTTGAATAGTTCTTAACCTGCACTAATAAAATTAAATAAATTAAATTAAAACCTTGTTAAACAGAAACAAAAAATGTAAAAATAAATAAATAAATAAAAATAAATAAATAAAATATAACCTTGTTAAACAAACGCATAAAAAGTACAAAAAATAAATAAAATTACAAACAAATTAAACTAAAACCTTGTTAAACAGAAGTATAAAAATAATAATAAAATGAATAAAACAAGAAAATAAAATACAATAAAATAATGAGACAAAATAAAATAAAATTAACTCAAATAAAATAAAATTTAATTAAAATCTTGTTAAACAAAAGTATAAAAAATAAATAAATAATATAATTATATTAAATTAAATACTAAAACAGAATTAAATTTAATTTAATTAAATATGATTAAATTAAAACCTTGTTAAACAGAAGTATACAAAATAAAATAAAATAAAATAAAATAAAATAAAATAAAATAAAATAAAATAAAATAAAATAAAATAAAATAAAATAAAATAAAATAGTCATGCTCTTTTTAGCTCAATTGTTGTCTTCTTACCTACAGGCGACATCTCAGGTACACTAGCCGTGTAGGGTCCTTCCAGGAACTTTGGCTCATTGTCATTGATGTCCTGCACTTTGATAACAAACTCAGACTCAGGTTCGAGTGGCCGGTTGGTGTCAATGTCGACCGCTTGTGCTCTCAGTGTGTAGTACGGCTTCTCCTCGCGGTCCAGACTGCGTAATGCATGAATGTCTCCGGTGGTCTGGTCGATGGTGAAGATTGTTCCAGCTCCGTCACCCGACAGAGTGTATTTCACTGCGCTGTCGCCTTTATCCAAGTCAGTGTGCAGCTAATGAGGGACAGGAGAAAAAAAAATCTGTTAAACTGTGACAGATGAATCTAATATGCATTATAGAGTCTGTCAGCAAGGACTATATTTACAAAACAGCATGCTTTTTCTAAAACGGTTAATACACAATATGTAAACATGGGATGAAGAAATAAATGTATTATTATTATTATTATTTTTTAATTCATCAAGATAAATCAAATAACCACAGATATTAGGAACTTTGCTCATGTTTTGTTTCATTTTAACACTGTATATGATATTACCGTATATTATATTATATATTGACAAAACATCAATTTCTATCGATTTTATCAATTTTATCAATCGGTTTTATCAATTTATTTCCTTTTAAATATTTTTTATTTCATATTCTTTTATTTCATTCTGGTGATGTTTGGTCACTTTGGAAACTTTCTTTCTTTCTTTTCAAAATATCTGAAGTTATTTAGTTTAAGAAAGGGAGCACTAAATAATGCATTAAAGCATTCTCAACTGTAATGACGTAACTGCAAATGAATGTTAAGTTTATAAAGATATAATGTGGCACAAGTGCTTACACAATAATCATCTGCATTCTTGATGTAAGTGTCTGAAAGTTAGTAATGGAATCATTTTTGACAGAAAGCTTCAGTGTTGAGACACTCAATGCACATTTCATGTTGAAAAGATTTCCTTTGATTTAAACTCTGAGAATCTGATTTGCTCTGTTTGCCTGCAGGTAGATAAATCTGACCTAATTCTATCTGCTTGAAATGAGATGTGTCTCTCTCTCTGTTTTTTGTTGTTGTTTTTTTTTGTTTTGTTTTTAATGTGTTTTTTGCCTAAATACTCTTTTTATGTTCAAAAGTTTTTAAATATTTAATTTCAATTGGTATTCCCTGAAGTCAAATACTACAATAAGCTCTGACTTGAAATAAATGCATGAATAAAAAAAAAGTCTTTAAAGTGCAAAGGTTCATAGTATTGATTTGACATTCCTAACATTTTCTCATGTTATTATATAGTATATTTTTCTTATTCATGTTTGTCAATTTACAACAATAATGTACCTAAATGTCTAAAAAGACAATTTCTTGTTTAGTATTTGCCCTTTGCACTATATATATATATATATATATATATATATATATATATATATATATATATATATATATATATATATATATATATATATATATATATATATATATATATATATATATATATATATATAATATATATTAATATATATTATAATATATTTTATTTATTTCACAAATAAAGAACTGTCTTATGTGTAAAGACAATAATTAAAATGTAACGGAATGCTTAATGAACTGCTGAATGATTGCACTGCTGATTAAATGAACTGCTCAATAATTAACTTATGAATAAATTAACTGCTGAATTAATGAATTAACTGCTGAATAAATTAACTGCTAAATGAATGAAAGAATGAATGAACTGCTGAATGAATAAGGGAACTGCTGAATGAATAAATGAACTGCTGAATGAATGATATGCTGATAAATAAACTGTTGAATGAATTAATTAACTGCTGAATGAACTGCTGAATGAAAGCAATGCTCTATAAATCAATAAATTGCTGAATGAATGAATGAATGAACTGCTGAATAAATTAACTGCTAAATGAACGAACAGCTGAATGTATAAATGAACTGCTGAATGAATAAACTGCTGATAAATGAACTGCTGAATAAATGAACTGTTGCATGAAGATTGAACTGCTGAACGAATACTGAATCAACAAACTGCTGAATTAATGAATGAACTGCTAAATGAACTAATGAAATCAACAAACAGCTGAATTGATGAATGAACTGCTAAATGAACTAATGAAATCAACAAACTGCTGAATTAATGAACGAACTGCTGAATTAACTACTGAAACCAACAAACTGCTGAATTAATGAATGAACTGCTGAATTAACTACTGAAATCAACAAACTGCTGAATTAATGAATGAACTGCTGAATTAACTACTGAAATCAACAAACTGCTAAACTGATGAATGAACTGCTGAATGAACTACTGAATGAATGAACAAACTGCTGAATAAACTGCTAAATTAATTGTTGAATGAATGAATTGCTGAATTAATGTATGAATGAATTGCTGAATAAATAAACGGCTGAATGAACAGAGGTATGAATAAATGAACTGCTAAATGAATGAATGATATGCTGAATAAATTAACTGTTAAAAAATTAGACTGCTGAATGAATGAGCTGCTGAATGAAACGCTGAATGAATGAACTGCTGAATGAATTAACTCCTGGATAAATGACCTGCTGAATAAACTTACTTTTGAACGAGAACTGCTGAGTGAATGGACTGCTAAATGAATGAACAGCTGAATGAACAAACTTCTGAATAAATTGATTGCTGAATGAATAAGCCTCTAAATGAAACGCTGAGTGAATGAACTGAATTAATAAACTTATATTTAGATGAATTACTGAATGAATTAACTGCTGAGTGCATGAATGAAGGGCTGAATAGATGAACTGCTGAACAACTGAGCTGCTGAATGAAACGATGAATGAATGAACTGCTGAATGAACAACCTGCTGAATAAATGAAATCAATCAATCAATCAATCAATCAATCAATCAATCAATCAATCAATCAATCAATCAATCAATCAATCAATTAATCAAACAAACAAACAAACAATCAATCAATCAATCAATCAATTAATTAATCAAACAAACAATCAATCAATCAATCAATCAATCAATCAATCAATCAATCAATCAATCAATCAATCAATCAATCAATCAATCAAACAATCAATTCAACTCAATTCAACTTATCTTTATTTGTATAGCGCTTTTACAATGTAGATTGTCAAAGCAGCTTCACATTCAGTTTTCAGAGTTTAACTTCAGTTAATTTAGTACCAATCAATCAATCAATCAACCAATCCTATATGGTTGTACTATGAATTTGATTCTGATTTGAATCCTATTAATTTTTTTAATTAATTAAAATCAACTGTTTTCAAGTCAACACTGAGGTGCTCAACCCTGATTATATTGATTTAAATTCGAACAAAGCCTTATAATGGTAAATTAATAATCTAGCATATCCATGTCATACAGTGTCAATAATCAAACACAATTCTCTCATCAACCAAAGACTGAGCCCAAGTTGCTGAAACAGTCAACTTTTATAAAAACCTTTTTGTTTTTCCCAATCTGCATAAAATCTAGAGAGCACCGTAAACCTGAAAGAGAGCTTAATTATCAGACTGCTTCATTTTCACCCATCTGCACATTCAGAAAGGAAGAAAAGAACGAGAACAGACACAATAAAACAAGAGCAAAGAAAAGAGAGGTTTTCAAAAGAGCTAAAACTCAACAATCACTCCAGTAATAACCAGAAGTGGAAAAGTTAGGTGATACTAATTAAAAACGGAATTAGAATAACAATAGCAATCAGTTCCACAAAAGGGATTCACGAGCCGACGGTTTCCTCAAGACGTCTCAGATGAAAATATTCATGCAAAAGTGCTTGGAACATCTCCGTCTCTCTTTGATAATAAGTTCAGTGGCAATCTAACAGAAGCTGGACTAAGCAGCCTTTCCAGACGCTCATTACGCTCTCAGAAGAAACACTTGCTCTTATTTTTTCACACGCACGACAAGTTCAAGTCGTACAGCATAAACTGACAAGCGCAGAAGAAAGTGAGAAATGTGTATTTACATGCAAATTATTGGCAAATCAGAAAAACAGCAGGGGAGAAATAGAAAGCCTGAAGAGGTTCAGTGAATACTGATGCCTGTTAGAGGGTTATTTACACACACACACGCGCGCACACACACACACAGAGAGGAGCTGCTGAGAACGAGTCTAAACACATATACACACCCAGGTCTCATCTTGGTCAAAAAAAAAATTTATAATAATAATAAAAAAAGTTAAAAATAAACAAATAAATAAATGAATAAATAAATAAATAAATAAATTTTTCTTATTGTTAATGTTTTGTTCACGAGTGAGGGAAGGATGAACTTGAGATTGACAGGCAGTTTGGTGCAGTGGCAGCAGTAATGCAGTCTATGTACCGGTCTGTTATGGTGAAGAAGGAGCTGATTCGAAAGGCAAAGCTCTTGATTTATCGGTCAAACTACGTTCCTACTCTCACCTATGGTAATGAGCTTTGAGTTATGACCGAAAGGACAAGATCTCGGATACAAGTGACCAAAATGAGTTTCCTTCGCAGGGTGGTAGAGTGCACCCTTATAGATAGGGTAAGGAGCTCTGTCAACCGAGAGGAGCTCGGAGTAAAGCCGCTGCTCCTCCACATCGAGAGAAGCCAGCTATGGTGGCTCGGGCATCTGTTTCGGATGCTTCCTGGACGCCAACCTAGGGAGGTGTTCCAGGCATGTTCCACTGGGAGGAGGCCTCTGGGAAAACCCAGGACACGCTGGAGGGACTATGTCTCTCGGCTGGCCTTGGAAGGCCTCGGGATTCCCCTGGAGGAACTGGAGAAAGTGTCTAGGGAGAGGGAAGTCTGTGGTTCTTTCCTACGTTTTCCTGACTCTGCCAAGGAATATGGTTGAAAATGAATGAATGAATGAATGAATGAATGAATTAAATAATAAATAAATAAATAAATAAATAAATAAATAAATAAATAAATAAATAAAGAAAGAAAGAAATAAAGAAATAAAGAAATAAATAAATCACCAGAGGCTTTTTCACTTGACTTTGACCTGATTTCATAGACATGATTTTATACTGTTAAAACTGTATTTTCCTACCCCTAAACCAACCCTCACATAAAACAATTTGCATTTTAACATGTTCAAAATACTTCAACTTTTACATGCTGCAGCTTGGTGGATCCTCAACTCCATTGTGCTCTGACTCTCTGTTACAATAATCAAAAGACTAGAACAATTATAGATGGTTTAATATAAGCATTAACAGGGAAGTCTATTGTAAATGGTCATTATTAAAATAAACAGCAACTTTATAGCATATGTGTATTTCCAGAGTATAAGTATTAAAGGGGAAATAAAGCACTCAGTCAAGTTGACCTTATTTTGTACATTGAATTTCACTTGAAATGAAAGTAAATGAAAGTATATTAAACAAACTCGATTAATGTAACCATTAGGTCAGTAACATTTCACTCTCTGTATTACGCCCATGCCTGTGGCTTCAACCAGGTCCGCAGCTGATGTAATGTGGGTGGGTACTTTCACTTTTGACTACTACAGCCCTCACCTCTTTTCTTGTTCAAACCAAACTAAGATCGGCACGATGTTACTTATGGCAGGTTTTTACATCCTTCTTACATATTGATAGATCGAGTTGATCGACTTGAAGAGGGAATATGTCTTGACATAATCCACACAGACATGACTTAGTAAAGTGTGAAGTCATGAATAATTTTAACCATTGCATTAGTCTGAATGTAAATCCCTTTGTCAGGCAGCGTTGGAGAGATTGAATCAAAACACATCAAGCGAATTATGTGCGGTAATTATCAAGCGGTATTAACAAAAGAAAAATACACAACTTAAGACACTTAAAAGCTTGTATTTGTTGTATTTTCACCAGCAATGAGATGTCCACAGCTTTATGCATTGAGTTCAATTAGGCTGTCCAGTCTCTGTTTTCAGTCTGTTACAATCATGGGTGAAACCCAGACAGGCGGTCAGCAGCGTAATACAGAGAGTGGAGCAAATGATCGGTAATTAAAAGGGTAAAAAAGAAAAATAGAATAAATATATATATTTATATTAGACACACATCTGATGCTTGTATTTGCACCAGCTTCACGTCTACAACTTCACACATTGGGTTAAATTAGGCTTTACAGTCTCCCTTATTTCCACTGTATCTGTTCAGCGGAGGGAACAGAACCAACCCCGTGACGTCAGACACAGTGACATTCCAAGATGGCGGCGCCCTAGGTCTAAAATCTATAGTAAAACATGACGTTTCTTCTAAATTGTTACATTAATCGAGTTTGTTTAATTTACTTTCATTAAAGTGTAATCAAATGTACAAAACAAGGTAAACTTGAAGGTGCTTCATTTTCCCTTTAAACTTTTTTTATTTTTTTTTATTTTAACAATTGGCAATTGACTTCAAACATCTACTTAACTCCATTTGAAATCCTGTACACTTTTACATACAATCTCAAACCTCCATCATGCTATTTTCAGCTTTGATATCAAGAAAAGTGCTGTATTGTGTGCGTATTGTCTCAGTCAACAGGTGCTTTGAGAGCAACAGTTGCTTCGTCTTACAATAGAGACAATTAGAACCTTGTTCTACCGCCTGCTGGTTCAATAGGGTTCAATATACTGGAGGAAGAAATAAAGGCTCTATTATTATACATAAGCCAAGAATCACCCTGTCAAAATTACTTCTAAAGTCTTTTTTACCGCTTACACAACCGGTAATTATTAAAGCTATAATTCTATCAAAGAGGATAAGACGAAGCCTTTTAAAATGTGATCGCATGATATTCTTACACCATTTAAAAAGCTGTTAGTGTGAACTCTGTAATGATATGCGTGGCTTTCTGTGTGCTTCTGTAAGTGAGCGCATGATCATATGGTTCACTACATGCTGTCTGGCCAGTTTTTAAATGCATGTTTGGTTTGCAGAGGAAGTGTCAGCTCGATGACTGGAGATTTCTTACACACCAGGATAGTGAAACCCCTTGAGGACCGCCGTTCCTGCACACACACAGCATGCTAATACTGTCAGGCCAGGGCCTAAACACTCAGCCAATTCAGATAAATAAATACATTCCCTAGCGAGCAGCGACTGCAAAAGTCTGAGGAAAGCAGTGGTAGAGTCATTTACACCCAAAACGTGAGTGTGTGTGTGTGTGTGTGTTTATGTATTTATTCATGTGAAAAAGCACACATCTGTCCAAAAGGATAAATATGTGATTGTGGACCAGATATGTTAGGAGTGGGCGACGTGACCAAAATGATATATAATGTGTGGACATTCAATATCTTCTTGAATCTGATTGGATGTGAGGTCTTTCCAGTCATGCAATATTCAACCTCTACTACCACATAAGCTGCTTTATAGTTTGCACAACTCTTCCTTTAGCATTCCTCACAGACAGCCGCTGGGTTTCCAATCTAACATAAGGCAAATGTTTTCACTGTTAGAGTGGCTGACTGTAGTATTGGTAACCTAGTAACCAATGGTAAACAATAAACAAGGAAAGCATGATGAAGACAACTGATTGGTTACGTGGGTGTAATGTTAGCTATATTATAGTTAATGAGTTTCCATTACTCCATTATTATTTTACATTATTCTGATCTCACGAGGAAACGTAAATATTTTATGTTTTGTCAGTTTATATGTACAAATTACAAAGTCATGGGATTTTAAAAGGGAGTGGTCCATCTTTGTCAGTCTGGGTTCAGGAAATGCCTTCTTGTATAGCAATGGAAAGACTGGCTTACTCAATCAAACTAAAAATGCTCATATTTTACAAGATTTGGGACTTCTTCCTTCATTAAAAAAAAAAAATAATAAGAATGGACTGACCATTTAGTAATCCCAAATAATGTGACACACAGTGTTAATTTGTTATATACATATACATACATATTATTATTAAGTTATTATATTTTATGGCTCAGTAGGGACAGGGTGGGTATTCTTTGATTGGTATTTGGTTACTAATACTGTATGTATGTATGTATGTATGTATGTATGTATGTATGTATGTATGTATGTATGTATGTATGTATGTATGTATGTATGTATCACATTTTTCTTAAACAATAAAAGTATAAAAACAACAACAACAACAACAACATTAAGAATAATAATAATAATAATAATAATAACAACAATAATAATAATAATAATAATAATAAAAACAACAATAAAAAGGGGGTGTGAAAACCATTCCCCTAAACCATCATTGGGAGATGAGCAAATTAAACTTAACTGTACAAATGAGATTGTTTGAATTCATACAAATTAACCACTAAATCAAAAAGTTACGAATTGTTGTGAGATAGCGTTGATTATTCAAATTGATAATTTTTAGCAGAAGTCCAAAACCACTTCAATCAAGCATAAAAAACTTGTTGCATACATTGATTGATTTTTATTTGAAATTTACTGTCTCCATCATTCATTTCTAATGCAAAACTTCAAAATGCTCAATAAAACAGGTTTCAAATATGATGTTTTATTATATAAAATCATGTATTTGACAATTAATTTAGGTTGTTTGGAGGTCCAGCACATCAGTGGCTGTTCACTACTCATAAGAGCAACCTTACCATAGACACTCATTCTGGAAACTGTTACTTATTAGTTTTATTTTAAATTTGACCCAGAGCAAACAGATGTGACTAAGGACAATGTATTTAATATAATGAAATAATAACTTTCTATAAATTAAATACTCTGTTAAAATAAATGGCATTGCTCGTTTGACTGATTTGCTTAGCATTATTATATGTTACCTATTAAATGTTGTTTAATAAAAGAAATTTAATATACTAATAGTATTTAAAACTTTTATTTTTTTTTTATTGCAAATCAGTCTGTGTTAATTAACAGTTTCTGTTATATTACCCAACAATTATCTGAAGACAGTGGATGGAATATGAATCAGTTGTAAAAGCATTTAATGATTAAAGGAAAAAAAAATAAGCGTTGTCAAAATAAATCAGTTACAGTTAATATGATCAGCTCAAGTTTAAGCAGAATTGTGAATCAGAACTGCACAAAGCAAATTGAATGTGAAATGTGAAACTTTGAATGTGAAATAGTTGCCAGATAAGATGATTTCAGAAAAGTCATCTTTCTGAAAATAGTATTTCCAATAATGCTGGTCTTCTTGGATTTTCACACACAACCATCAGAGTTCACAGAGAATGGTCAAAGATAGCGAACATATTCAACGAGCGTCAGTTCTATGAGTGAAAACCCAATTTCACTTTAAGATTTTAAGCTGCTAAACTCAGTAAACATTCATTGCAGTGATCCAGTAATCAAATGCATTCAAACAAAAGCTACAAAACAGTGTTCATTTAACAAAAAACAGACTTATTGCATCAGAGAAGGCATTGATATTCATGGCCATTTGTCACTGAATTGTTCATTCAAGCTCTGTCATGTTTTGTGATTGTTTCTAAAGAAGGTGTTGTGAAATGTAGACTGAATGGAATGAATGTCAAAACATCGAAGCACAGATTATATGCACACTTCATTTCTTGGATGGATATAGCAAACCATCGTCTCGCCTGTAACGTTTTGATGGATGAGAACTATAATGAAGGTACAGACAATTGCAGGGATCTCAAAGAGTAAACATATATATGTACAGTGCTCAGCATATATATGTACACCCCTCTGAAATCTATCTTTCAAAATCATATTTTAAATAGGAAGCTATACAATATTATATATGTGCAAATACATTAGATTGGTCAGTACTGAAGCCAAATCTGGAGCTTATGTAACAAAATAACTTACGTTAATGGTACAAAAACTACTATACCCAAATTTATGTTATAGAAAAATAATAAATACAATTTTTAAAAAAGAGGAAAAATCAAGAGAAGCAAAAAAACAATTAAAATTTTAGTTCAAACTTTCTAGGATGTATTTTGGTCCCACTTTATATTAAGTGACCTTAACTAATATGTACTTACACAGGAATTAATAGTTTGTTGAAATGTACTTATTATGTAATGTATTTACTGTGTACTTATGCTTGATTAAATACATGTATATAATTACATCTGTAATTAACTTTTCTAATTACATTTGTAAATACACTGTTGACCATCCCCACACCTTAACCCACATTTAAACCTACCCATACCACCAAACCTGTCTATAACCCAACCTCTATCCCAACTCAAGAGCATCACAAGTGTTCTAAAATACATTATAAAGACAGTAAGTACATTGTATTTATTTTTTGATGTAAGTACATATAGTTAAGGACACTTAATATAAAGTGGGATTTGTTTTTTTTATATAATTATTTTGTATTTTGTATTATTTTTCAATTTCTGAATATGTTTGGTGACAAAAAAATGTTTTATTAAATATATCTGTTTAATGAATCTGTTTTGTTCAAATACACCAAAATACATTGCCTATATTCACGGAGAAATGGATAAATATATTCAATTTCAAAATAGGGTGTACTCAATTATGCTGAGTACTGTATATATGTGTTACTGAAATCTGAAATAAGTGCTTTCTATTTTAATGTGTTTTAAAACTGAACATTCAATAAATAGTAAAGTAAATAATTTTTCCAGATCGCAGTGTCAAATCTTACAGTGTTCTCTTTTTTTCTTTTTTTCTCTGCAGATACTTTTTATTGTTTCAAAACATTAAGAAAAAATATGAAAGATATATACGTTTTAGCAAACAAACACCAACCAAAGAACACCCACGCACTCCCACACAGGGCCATAAAAAATATACACATACAGTTGAAGTCAGAATTATTAGCATGCCTGAATTATAAGCCCGCTGTTTATTTTCCCCCCAATTTCTGTTTAACGGAGAGAAGACTTTTTCAACACACTTCTAAACATAATAGTTTTAATAAGCCTTTTTAATAACTGATCTATTTTATCTTTGCCATGATGACAGTAAATAATATTTTACTAGATATTTTTCAAAACACTTCAACACAGCTTAAAGTGACATTTAAAGGTTTAACTAGGTTAATTAGGTTACCTAGGCAGGATATGGTAATTAGGCAAGTTTTTGTATATTGATGGTTTGATCCGTGGAATATCGGAAAAAGTATATAGCTTAAAAGGGCTAATAATTTTGACCTTAAATTGGTTTTAAAAAAAAATAATAAACTGCTTTTATTCTAGCCTGAATAAAATAAATAAGACTTTCTCTAAATGAAAAAATTTCGGCAGACATACTGTGAAAATCTCCTTGCTCTGTTAAACATCATTTGTGAAATGTTTAAAAAAGAAACAAAAATGATGTCCTTCCAGCTGCAACCCAGTACTGTAAAACACCCAGACACTCTGACATTCACACACATACACTTCGCCAGTTTTAGTTTGTTCAATTTACCAGTACTGCATATCTTTGGACTGTAAGGGAAGCATCCAGAGGAAACCCACACCAACAAAGAGAGAACATGCGAACTCCATAGAAATGTCATTGCCAGGACTCAAACCAGTGACCTACTTGCTGTGAGACAACCACTGAGCCATCGTGCCACCCCCGAAAAGTATGTAATAAACATTGTAATAGCATTACAAATATATATAGTTTTTTCAAAGTTGTGTGATGAATATTCATTAATGGGGTGTTTTGAGATTAGAATTATGTTTGTAGTGTTGACAGCAGGAACAGAAACAGGTTTGTGTGTTTGTACCAAAAATATATATGATTTTGAGTGCTAAACATAATACAGCATTAAATTATTTGGCATTTTTTGTTTGTTACATGGCGCTGTAGGTAGTGTTGTCGCCTCACAGCAAGAAGGTCGCTGGTTCAAGGCTAGACTGGGTCAGTTGGCGATTCTGTGTGGAGGTTTTATGTTTTCCCTGCATTTGCGTGGGTTACCTCCAGGTGCTCTGGATTCCCCCACAGTCCAATGTCTTGCAGTACAGGTGATTTGCGTAAGCTAAACTGTCCATAGTGTATGTGTGTGTAATGAGTGTGCATGGGTTTTCCAGTGATAGGTTGCGGCTGGAAGGGCATCAGCTGCGTAAAACATATGCTGGATAAGTTGGCGGTTCATTCCGCTGTGGCGACCCCAGATTAATAAAGGGACTAAGCCGAAAAGAAAATGAGTGAATGAATTAATGTTTGTTATATTTCTGGTGCTTTGGAACACAGAATTAACCCAAACTGTGAAAACGGTCTCGCACTGCTGTAGTTTGTCATGCATTTCAATGCTTATGTGTTGCAGAGAGAAAAAGACAGACATGTCTTTTATAAGTTTTTTTTTTCATAAAGGTGCAACATAAAAGTGTGTGTTTGTGTATGTGTGTGTGTATGTGTGTGTGTGTGTGCGTGTGTGTGTGTGTGTGTGTGTGTGTCTGTGTGTGTCTGTGTGTGTCTGTGTGTGTTATGAAACAAACACACCATCCCCAGCAGATGGAGGCAGTCTCAGGTGGATAAACGGCTGATCTAATCACAAGCAATTAAAGAGAATACAACATTGTACTTCCACAAAACTGCAGCAACACACTCACAACAACAACTAAAACAAAAGAAAAGCGGAAGGAACTGCACATAAACAAGCCATCAAAGTCTGTAAGGCTCAATAAACAAATTAGTTGTGACAACAGCTTTTCAAACTAACAGATTTTCTGCGATGACATCAGAAACATGTTTTTTTCTGTGCCAAAATACTAATTAAATAATAATATAATATAATATAATATAATATAATATAATATAATAAATATAAGGGTGGCGCGGTGGCATAGTGGTTAGCACTATTGTCTCACACTAGAATGACACTAGTTCAAACCCCCGCCTGTGTTAGTGGCATTTCTGTGTGGAGTTTGCATGCTCTCCCGGTGTTGGTGTGGGTTTCCTTCGGGTGCTTCAGTACCCCACAGTCCAAAGACATGCGCTATAGGTGAACTGCATAAACTAAATTGGCTGTAGTGTATGTGTATGAATGAGTGTGTATAGGTGTTTTCCATTAATGGGTTGGAGATGGAAGGGACTAAGCCGGAGGAAAATTAATGAATTATATTATACTGTATTATTTATTCATTCATTGATTTTCTTTTTGGTTTACGGAATGAACCACCAACTTATCCAGCATATGTTTTATGCAGCTGAGGTCCTTGCTGCAACCCATCACTGGGAAACTATATTGTATTGTATTGTTTAGTATTATAATATATATATATATATATATATATATATATATATACTTTTTTTTTTTAAGATTTATATTTGGCCTTTTTGCCTATATTAAGTGGACAGGACAGTATCAAGAAGTGAGAGAGAAGGGAATGGAAATATCCTCGAGCAAAAAAAATAAAATAAAATAAAATTCAAATTTCCGTTTAATTTAAATCCTCAGAACACTGTCATAGACAAGTAAATAATGTTGCATGTCGTTATTTTCCATTGTGGACTTTCATTTATTTCATTTACATGTTATCAAGAGCATGAAAAGGCACCTATGTCATAATATCCTCAATGTATTTTAATTAACTAAGGAAATATTTTCTTGTATGTCGGAAGTAAGGAAACATGACACAGCAACACCATTCTTTTCTTAAGGTATTAACTTTAAATATAACAAGAAACATTCCCTTTCTAGGGAATGTGATACTGTGCTATTGGAATAATTACACCCTGTATGCATACTGCCCAAATGTTTATTCTTGTTATTTTTTTTATTTAGGACACACTGTTGATCTCTATGGCTTTCCATATGAGAACACAATAAAATACTTATCTGGCAAAAAAAAAAAAAAAAAAGGAAATATCCTCGAGCCAGGATTTGAACTCAGGACAACACAAACTCACGGCAATTCGTAATTTTTTCATTTAGTGGCTAATTCGTACGATCTAATTCGTACATCGATTTGCGTATCCCCCATTGACGGTTGGGTTTAGGGGTGGGGTTAGGTGCCACGCCTCCTTTTTAAAATCGTACATTTTCATACGACTGAACTCTTACGAATTCGTACGAATTAGCCACTAAACTGCCAAAACGTAAAATACTTACGTTTTCTCGTGAGATCAGGCTGCTGCACCATATGTCAGCATACTAACCACTGGGCTATTGTGCTGCCGTTATATTATATTTTTAATTTAATCTATAGTTTTTGTTCAGCAAATATACTATATATGATATATGAGATGATATGGTATCATATCATATCATATTGTATTTTTATTTAATCAATAGTTTTTATTCTGCAAATATATTATATATGATATTATATGATGTTATACGATATGATACGATATGATATGATATGATATGATATATAATATGATATGATATGATATGATATGATATTATATAATCATTTAATTTAATCAGTAGATTTTATTCAGCAAAGATGCATTCAATTTATCAAGTGACTAAAATGATTTTAATTTTCAATAATAATTCTGTTATCACATATAATATAATCAACAAATCATCATGTAACAATGATTTTGGCTCATGTCATGAATACTGCTGTAAGGATTGTGACAAGTTTTGCCATCACATACAAAATGTTTATTTTAAAATAATTTTTTGTTTCTTTATTTTTTTCTGTATTTTCTGAATCAAAATAACATTTAGCAGTATTTCTTATAACTGTACTTTCCATCAAATAAGCCCGGCCTTGCTGAGCGTCAGACACTCGTACCAACCCTAAACGATTAAATGAACTGAGCTGAACACGAAACATTTCCTACTTAACTGCAGCCTCTAAGAAAGTGCAGAATGATCTCAGTTGTCATAGTGATATTTAGCATATTAATTTCGAGCGCGCAATTCATTAACTGATACAAAATGTTCAATCTTTAATTATTCTCTGCATGACAGGTAGAAAAACGTCTTTTTTCTTCACCTTGCTAATTTAGGCCTAAATATGGATCGCATTTCAAAATATGAATAACCTATAAGAAAAAAGTTAAGGAAAGGTGTTGAAAAGCAATTTTACTCTCAAGACAGCGGCATCAGCTCACTCTGAATTAATCTGCAAGAAAATGAGTGATACTGCAAGAAACATTAGCACTTTTTAACTAAGCCTTCTATACAATTGAAGCAGAAATCTCATTATTGTAAAAAAGAAAAAGTTGGATTAAGATATGTGGAAAGTGTTATATTGGCAGTGCAGATAAATGACATCATTATTCCCTTTTCTTTAACCAATCTATGCCAGCACATTTGTCATCTACAGTATAGGTTAACATGCAAAGTCTTCATTTCTAAATGCATTCAGCATTCAGCTAACGTGCATAATTTAGGGCAGATTTATCCGTGCAAATGACTTCACATCTGGAGAATTACTTTGGCATCAGGTTTTTTTGGCATGAGCTTCAGGGAAGTGTGAGATTACTGTTGCGTGATGGTTTTTGGGGTTTCGGATTATTGTGGTGCTCAGGTTCCTGCATCAAACATTTTTTCACAGACATTTTTTTGCCCTTCATTGGTGATCATGAATTCCAATTTCTTCAAATTCACGAAATGCGATCTTGAATTTGGAGTAAGTATCCTTAAACTGGATTCACTATAACACTGAAGGCACTGATTGTCTTCACACTGTCTATTATGATGGATAGCATGCTGCAAGGATGTGGATGAGCTGTCTTGTTTCTAGCTTCGACAAAAGAAGTTTTCTATAGAAGCTGTAGCAGGGACAAGAGGAGGAGACAAACTTTGAATGCTGGCATTGAAGCATTGAACTTTGAAGGTTATATTCCCCTTATATATTCTGATGTCTTCTACAGTTCACTGCAGGTACTGTATGAATAGATAAATAGATGTTTTCATTGGAAGTGTATATAAAGGGGATTTGGATCAGGTGTCTTCAGCCTTTTGAGATTAATACTGTGTAGTGCAGACCAGTGTCAGGGTCAGAGGGTGTAGGCATTTGTTTTGTTTGCATTTGTTTAATTTACAGAATATGAAAGCACCAAATAAAGCAACAGTTTATACAAAATAAAAAGAATTGAAAATAATACTTAGGATTTTTTTTCTGCTGTGTGCAATTTTGCATACTGGCTCTTAAATCACAAGCACAAAAAATACAATGGCATATATGCAGTGGGGAAAATAAGTAGGAACCATGTCAATATTTTTCTCAGAAAACATTTAGTTACATTTTATTTTGATGGTCCATTTGAGTAGTGGACTTACTGCTTAATATCTGTAGATACAGACATTTACCAGACATTTAACTGACTCTGAGAAACTTTGCAAGTACATGTCAACTTGCACTAGCCCTAACCCCAACCCCAACCCTAATCCCAACCTAACAGTCTACTTATAATCTAATAAGAATTAGTTGGCATGTAGATGCATTGTAACTTATGCTCAACAATCGGACCATCAAAAAAATGTTGTTGACTTGAAATTTTCACCAAAAGTGTGTAACAACCAGATGAATTAAAATAAGCAAAGAACATAAAACTAATTAGTTTACAATTTATGTGTAATAAATTAAATGACATGGGGAAAAATTATTGAACACATGCAGAAAAGGAGGTGTAGAAAGGCAGTGAAAACCCAGACAGCAGCTAACATTTCTTAGTAGTTCTTCAGCAATCCTCTGCTCTTCAACATTGTAAATGAATATTAGCTGCTTAAGTCCAACATCTACAATAGCAGAATGATGAAGATGAAACTAGGGTGAACATTTCAGCAAGACAAGGATCCAAAACACAGCCGACGAAACTCTTAAATAGTTTCAGAGAAAGAAAATCAATCTGTAGAATGGCCCAGTCAATCACCTGATTTAAATTCAATTAAAACTACAAAATAAAATTGAACAGATTTAATAGATGGGACCATGTGGAAGAAATCCCACCTGAGCAATGTGACTTCTTTCTCCATACAAGCAGCGTTTTTAAGCCATTACCAAAAAAAAAAAAAACTTTTATATTAAGTATTAAATACATTTCAGTAGTGCAGTGCATTATCTTTGTGTCATGCTACTGTTATTACAGATAATCTTTCAGATTTGGTTGTTTTGTTTCATTTTATGCTTGTATTGTTTGGGTTTTTACCAAAATCTGAATAAAAAAATACCAAAAATATCCATGTCAACAGCTGCTTTAGAAATATTATTCCATGGAAAAAAATATTACATGTCCAATACTTATTTCCCCCGTTGTACATTATTATTTTTTTTTCTCTGAATATTCTCTCAACTTTTTCACAGCCCAGGTCGTGACTTGGGGGTTATGCTATTATCCAATACAGGGAAAACATTAGTCAGATGGCTTGCGAATATACAAGTCTGTATTTGATCAGGATGTGTGGTCTTAATGGTTTTTGAAGCTGAAGCTTGATAACAGCTAGTGCTTTACAGGAAGTATATAAGAATTTTGATATTTAATTATATATCTATTCATATATTGCCATCTAATCATCATCTAAGGTGATACATGCATCATACCTTTAATACATGCATCAATCCATCATCATCAAAACATCCATCATCATCTATGACTCAATCCATCCACAAATCCATCAATCTATACTTCAATCTATCATTACATATGGTTCTATCCATCCATTATCATGTATGGTTTCATCCACCTTTTCATCTATTTATTGTCATCTAAAATTCCATCCACTCACCATTATCAATAGTACTATTCCACCATTGGCATCTTCAGGTCCACTCATTAATCCATTGTTATATAGTTTAACAGATAAATCCACCTACTGTCATCTCATCACTTAAGGCTGAGTGCTTGGATGATAATCTGTTGATCATCATCTAAGGCTCCATGCAACCACCCATTGACCCATCCATCCATCCTTTTAAAATAAAGCATCTGTGCTTCTGTTCCATAGGGGCGTCCATCTACTGTCAAATATGGTTTGGTCAATTAATTAATCTTCCAATCTTTTTATCAAAGCATCCACCCATCCATTGTCATCTAAGTTTCTGTTCATCCACCCACCATATGCCATTATGTCCTTTATTATATACAATTCCATTTACTAAACGATTGTTATGAATGTTTCCATCTATCGAGCTATCCACCCATCATCTACAGTCTCATTCCTCCACTCACCATCATCTATCATCAATCATTTCCCTTTCAATCATTTTATTGTTGTCAAACCATCTATCTTCAAGTATGGTTTCAGGAATGAATTTGTTGTACTGTAGGATTTCATCCATCATATAAAGTTTCATACATCCACCCATGATCTTCTAAGGTTGTATATATATCCATTGTTTATTTTTTTTAACTGTTATCAACCCATCCATCTTCACATAAGTTTATGGTATGGTATGGTCATCCATACCTCCCTCCATCCATCCATCCATCCATCCATCCATCCATCCATCCATCCATCCATCAGTCTATAATCATATGTGGATTATCAACCATCCAGGCATCCAACAATTTTTTATATGGTTTCATCTGTTTGTCCATTGATCCGTCTGTCCATCTGTCTTTCCTTCCAACCAACCATCCATCCTTCCATCCATTCATCCATCCATCTATCCATTCATCCATCCATTCATTCGTCAATTCATCCATCCATCCATTCATCCATCTATAATCTTATGTCGTTTTATCATCCATCCAGACATCCATTTATATATGGTTTAAATCATCTGTCCATTCATCCGTCTGTCCATCTGTCTTTCCTTCCAACCATCTATCCTTCCATCCATCCATTGATTTGTGGTCTATATTCATATGTGGGCTTTATCATCCATCCAGGCATCCATCTATTTTCATTTATGGTTTCATGCTTTTTTTTTATCCAAGCATCCTTCCATTCATTGTCATCTACATTGCTGTTCATCCACCAAACATCTGCAGTTCCGTCCATTATTACCTATGATTCCATTCATTATTTCATTGCTATCAGTGGTTCTATTAATCCATCCACCAACCTACCCACCTATTATTTAAAGTTTCATTCATCTGTCCATCCAGGGGTCACCAACCCTGTTCCTGGAGAGCTACCTTCCTGCAGAATTCAGTCTCAACCCTGATCAAACACACCTGAACCAATTAATAGTACCTAAAGCAGCACTAATTACAAACAGGTGTGTTTGGTCAGGGTTGCAACCAAAATGTGCAGGTAGGTAGCTTTCCAGCAACAGGGTTGGTGACCCCTGTGTCCATCCATCCATCCATCCACACATGCATTCATTCATACATCCACCCACAATCATCCAAGGTACGTACATATTTATAACTTTGAATGATCATGGGTGGATCTTTCAGTCTTTTTTTATTGTTATCAATCCATCAATCTTCACATAAGGTTATGGTATGGTCATCCATTCATCCATCCATCTATCAGTCGATAATCATATATGGTTTTATCATCCATCCAGGCATACATCTATTTTTTATATATGGTTTCATCCATCTTTTAATCTTTTTTTATCCAAACATCCATCCATCCATTGTCATCTAAGCTTCTGGTCATCCACCAATCATCTGCAGTTCCATCCATTATGAGCTGTGATTACATTCATTATTCCATTATCATTGCTTCTATCCATCCATCCTTCCATCCATCCATCATTTAAAGCTTTATTTATCCATTTGTCCATTCATCCTTCTGTCCATCTATCTTTCCTTCCAACAATCCTTCAACCATCCACCCATCCATCCATCCATCCATCCATCCAAAACAGAACATTCTGTACAGAGTTTTGAGAAATGACTGCAGAAATTATATTTAAAAATGTGTCTCTTTACAAACCCTTGGCCAAGTTTTGCGAAACCACATAATCAGTACAACAATAATGCTTAAATTGTTTATAAGCAGCGCCTTGTTCCCCAACACGTTTGAGCTTTGAACAGAGTGTTTAGAGTTGCATCTCTGCGGCATTAGCGTTCCTCACAGTACGGGGCTGTAAACAGTCTTATCAGGTGCACATTCCCAATCACGCTTGAGTCTCATTAAATGCACACAGTAAAGCTGACCTCTCTTTTAACCAAGCTATGTTGTGAGACACACACAGGTGAAGATTGGCTTGTTTAAGATAAGCTCCCCGGCACAAAATCCATTATTATCTGCTACTGGTTGCTGTCAGCCTGCAAGGTCAACCCTAGATGAGGAATTCAGAAGAGGCTCAATCTGGCTTGGAACAAATTTGGTGCAGACGAAGCTCTTTTGATCCCAGCAAGGTCAAGTATTACTTAAGTGCTCAAGTGTGCTGTTGCATTCTGGGTAAGCACGCTGGTAAAGAATTATCTCGATGAATCCATGAGATTGTGCTCATTTGGACCGGGGGCAAGAAGACAATAATTTATCAGCAATGACGTTCTACTGCCATGTGCGTGAATACACATGATGACCTCAATACTTTAAGAGCATGTCTTAAATAAATGATAGAGGGAAGAGTATGAATATATTGCATTGCTCTCTTCAGTAATAAGCAGCAAATGCATTATTATCATTATGGAAAATTAGATTTTAAAGTAAGGTTAATATTGTTAAACATTGACTTGCCTAATAACCTTGAATTGCCTTGTTAACCTAATTAGCCCAGTTAAGTTCTTAAAATGCACCTTAGGTTGAATGCTATTAACCTTAAAAATATCTAGCAATAATAATTAATAATTCTGACTTTAACATACTCACCGGCCACTTTATTAGGTACACCTTACTAGTACCAGCTTGGACCCACTTTTGCCTTCAGAACTGCCTTAATCCTTTGTGGTTTAGATTCAACAAGGTACTGAAAATATTCCTCAGAGATTTCGGTCCATATTGACATCTGTCATCTGGAACCAGTCTGGGCATTCTCCTCTGAACTCTGGCAAAAACAAGACATTTGTGCCCACAGAACTGCTGCTCACTGGATATTTTCTCTTTTTCTGACTATTCTCTGTAAACCCTAGAGATGGTTGTGCATGCAAATTCCAGTACATCATCAGTTGCTAAAATACTCAGATCAGCCCATACCATTCATCCCATAAAGGTATGTCCTGTATTTCCCTTTCTATGAAGGGTGGAATGAAAAAACATTAAAGAGTCGATCCTTCATATGAGCAACTCATACTGCTGAACCACCAGGGGTACGCCCCTAGCTCCTAAATGACAGTATGTTCTGTCCTTTTGTTTTAGTTAGGCATGAAAACACTTTGAAATAAATATTAATACGGCGGGATTCCCTTTCCTTTTCATTACAGGTGTCGTGGTCCCTCCTATGCAATCCTCAAAACAGTCAAATAGCGGTGGGTGACACTATATAGCAGCTGACACGCTCCATAGTGATAAATAGATGCTGTTTCCCAAGCGGATATTGTACAGGTGATTTGAAGTAGAGCGAAAGTCTGGGTGTTGGCTGCGTGACATTTACACATAATTAATAATAATAACATATGTCGGAGCCAGTGGTGTATTGGTTAGTGCTCACGGCGACCAGAATTCGATTCCCACCTCACGGTGCCAATCCTTCCCCTCTTTCCCCCCATGCTTTCCTGTCAATGATCTCTACTGTCTTATCCAATAAAGTTGAAAACCCCCCAAAAATAATTATAAAAAATAAAAATATTAAAAGTAATAACATTAACATTTCAAACTATTTTTTTCTCAAATGAGCATAAAAATGAGGAAAGAATGCTTTCAATATAACATTAGATGTGTGCAGTTGACAGTGACAGCTCTGTTATTTAATGCAATCAGACAATTAAATTTAACCATTTAACTGTTGATTTTGGGTGCTTATGATGGGCATATCAATATTTTTACATCCAATGTAGACAAGTATGGACCAGCCCATGTATCACCAACAACCATGTCCCATTTAAAGTCACTTAAAATCACCTTTCTTCGCCATTCTGATGCTCAGTTTGGACTGCAGCAGATTGTCTTGACCATGTCTACATGTCTAAATGCATTGAGTTGCTGCCATGTGATTGCCTGATTAGAAAATTGTGTCAGGGGTGATGCAGTGGCGCAGTAGGCTCATCATGCTGTGGTCACTGGTTCGGGCCTTGGCTGAGTCAGTTGGCGTTTCTGTGTAACTTATTTTGTCCTTAAAATGGCTTTTAAAAAATTAAAACCTGTTTTTATTCTAGCCAAAATAACAAACTTCTCCAGAAGAAAAAAAAAATTATCAAAAAGAAAAAAATACTGTGAAAATTTCCTTGTTCTGTTAATGTAACGCCTGGGTTCACTTGAAGAAGGCATGGGATATCAGAATTATTAAAAAACATATATTTATTTACAAAACTTACGGAGATGAACAGAGGACGAACACAGACTGAAGACAGACATCAGCATAGTGAAAATACCAGACAATGGAGAAACTGAATGTAAGGACTTAAATACACATGAGGGAAATGACAATGATTGGGCACAGGGGTAAGACACAGGTGATAGTGATCAACATAATGATGGCGGGAACTAGAACAAAGAAGCACATGGTGAAGGTCACATAAGGAAAACAAAGGGTGACAACACGAGGAAGACAGGTTGTGACAGTTAAACATAATTAGTGAAATATTAAAAAAAAAATAAAATAAATAAATAAATAAACGGATGGCTAATAATTCTGAATTCAACTGTGTATGTAAAACAAAGCATACATTTAATAAAAACAGTTTTTCTGCCTTTTTTGGCATTAAAACTATTGCTGCCCTGAATGATAATGTAGAGTTCATTTTCTGTAAACAGTGTTAAAAATGTATGGTATTTGTTTTCCTCAACAAACAAACAAATCATTATAAAGTAAATAAAAAACTCACGATAAGCTATCATTCTTGTTTGGTTAAAAAAAAAAAAAAAAAAAAAAACGATCAGGTTAATTACAGGAATACATTATATAGATTACACTAAAGCCTCTGTGTCAGTCTTTCCAAGTAAACCATCCATAGACAACACATGGTGCGCTTAACCATAAATAAGCCCAGTTAAGTGATCCATGGCAATGGTACTCAAAACCTCTGTTAATGCTTTAGACATGCTTGCTGGAGAGAGTGAATGGATAATTGCAGTGTGTCTTGCCGGGTCTATGTACATGGTAACCTTGATTAGTGTACAGGTCACTGGAGAGATTCTGTCTGGTCATTTGATGCTGATTACTGCAGAGAGGAGTCTGTGATTGCATTATGGAGCTCAATGTTCTCGCTCCAGCTACTGCCTATTTATGGAGTGTGTTACACATTTTGAGGGTTGGTTTAACCATTTAGCTTATGAACTAGTTTTAAATGGCTTGATTTAATTGAAGGGATGGATGATTTTGGAGATTGTTGTGCTTATCTATGTTATTTTTCATTTTAAATACAACATGATACAACAATCTAAACCGATTTTACTTCTGTAATGCCGCATTTTTAGTGGACTTAAATATTCAATGTGAAGAAAAAAAAAATAGGACAGTACTAGATTTTATCCACTGAGAATTGATTGGATTGCGGAAAGTGGGGTTTCATATCAAATTGAGTCTGAAACTGTACAGGCATTCAATTTTTGATGAGATTTGTAAACCATATCATAAAGGCAGAAGGTCAAGTTTGTCCTGACCTAATCCAGATGGTGAATCCTGTGTTTTTGTATTTTTTTATTTTATTTTTTTTTTACTTTGAGTGACTTGTACACTGTTCACTTGTAAAACAAACTCCAATCCTTCGTACAGTATTTCCAGCTTGATCTCAAGAGAAAATGTAACTACACTCTCAGATATAAAGGTACTCATGCTGTCACTAGGGTAGTACCTTTTCAAAATGTACAAATTAGTACTGTAAAGATCCAATTTAATACCTCAAGGGTACATATTAGTACTTAAAAAGTACAAAAGTGTTCATCTTAAAATTTTTACGTACTATTATATACTTTTGAGGTACCAATATGGACCTTTTAAATACAAATGTGTACCTTTTAAAAAGGTACCACCCCAGTGACAGCTTGTGTACCTTTATTTCTGAGAATGTATTTTACATTTTGTCAGTTTAGTGGCTAATTCGTACAAATGCATACAGTTGTAGAAAGGTGTAAGAATTTTAGAAGGAGGCATGGCACCAAACTCCACCCTTAAATCCAACAGACCCTTTTCACATTTCCCAGTGTCTCAGTAGAAGAAGTCGTCATAGTTGAGAAAACTTGCGCAGTGAATGGGAGAATACAACAAATATTTTTTTCTGTACAATCCTATTTGCTCAAATAATAAACTAAAAACTCAACGGTGATGTTCTAATAGACTTTCAGAAAAAGGAAAAAAATAGTGTGAGACTGATAACGGCAGCCAATGGAGAGAATAACATTATAGACACATTAGGCACAAGCGCTAATTAGTTTTTTGTAATACGTACATAAACACATATAAATGTTCATAAATGAAAAAAAAATTAAAGTAATAAAAATGTTGCAGGATTTAAGATGCTGATGACCGTTAAACATGTCATAACAGGCTTGTGAAAAGGATCCACTGGTAATATGCAAATCATACTAAAATATACAAATAACGTTGTACGAATTCACACGAAGTAGTCACTGATTCAAAAAGTTTCATGGGCTGAGTTGGCTGCCACACCTCCTTTTTTTAAAATCATACATTTTTGTATGACTGTATTAGCCACTAAACTGATATAATATAAAAATAGTTACATTTCCTTGTGAGATCAAGCTGGTATTTCAGTTATTGGACTTAATATTATTACAATATGTATCGCTGCTTCATGTAGTTTTTCTCCACATTCTTGTAATCAAGTTGTAATCATTTTTACTACAATTTTTAAATTAAAGATGGTTAAACTCTTGGTGTTGTAGTGGTTTTGAAAAAATAAAAATAAAATGTTGCATCACATGTGACTTCACTGCTTCAACTACAATCATATGAACCTCCAAGAACACTCTTGTACACCAAAAAATTGTAAAACTAATTTATTTGCTTATCTTTCACCTCAGCTCAGGTGCTCGTTTAGCATGAGCAAAACATCCGTTGCGAGCCACACTGCTCATTCTAAAGGCAAATTTCATATGATGTAAAATTTACAGTATTACTGGTTGCCACTTTATTTTGGTTGCCAATAATACTTTAAAATTTACAAGTTGTACTGTAAATTAGCAATTACAATTGTGCGGTAAAATTACACAAGAGTTGTAATTGTTAAATTACAGTGTGCTTAAAAATGTTGCCAGTACTACTGTAAAAAAAAAAAACTGCCAGTAACACTGTAAAATTGTCAAGCGCACTGTAAATTAATAATGACAATTGTGCTGTAAAACTACAGTATTACAGTATTACTACCAAAGTGGCCAGCAATACTTTAAATTTTACAGCAATTATTTACAGTGTATTTCCGTTAATAAACACACATCCTAACCTGTTGTGAAAAAGAAGTCATTGGCAACAGTTTTTTTATTTATTTATTTATTTATTTTTTATCACACAGATTTGTTCATGGAGCTTAGTATGAATACAGTTGAGCCACTGAAGTCAGATTAAATCTTTTGACAAAGTTTTTGTTTCCTTTTCTGGACTTTGAACAGAAGCATTGCCGTCTATGGAGGATGAGGGAGCTCTCCGACTCCATCTAAAGTATTTTAACTGTGTACTGACCCTTTAAAACATACATGTTCTTACATACTGTATAACCCTTTATGCTGCATTAGAAACAACAACAGTCTGGTTTAAAACTTGCTGCTATGGCTGCACAATGTATTGTTTTAGCAATCATATAGTCACACTGCAGGGTGTACAGTGTTTAGTTGGAAATATAGGACCCACAATTCAAAACACATGAGATCTGTGCAGTGTTTAACCATAATAATAAAACAAATGTCCTGTTCATAACTTTAATAAGGATTCATTGTATTGAATTATTTACTGTGGAGTTTGCATGTTCTCCCCATGTTCGCATTGGTTTCCTCCAGGTGCTCCCCCACAGTTTAGACATGCGGGTATAGGTGAATTGGGTAAGAGTGTGTATGGGTGTTTCACACGTGTTGGGTTGCAGCTGAAAGGGCATCCACTGCCTAAGTCATATGCTGGATAAGTTGGTGGTTCATTCCACTGTGGCAACCCCTTATTAATATGTGTTGAATTGTTGAAATGAATGAATTATTTACACAATGAAGACTATGCAATGCTATTTTACATTTGTTCAACTTCTGTACCTGAATTTTGTTTGACTGCAGAAACTGTAAAACACTGATTATTTTATTTGTATCTTTGCTCTATTATATTTATCCATGTTTGTACTTATATTTAATATTAAAATACACTCTGTCTAAATAAATGAATTCTTTTCAAATAGAGCTTTTCAAGTCATCTGGTGAAACTGCAATCACATCTCAATGTATTGCAGAAAAACTAAATATCACAATGTCAGATTTATCCAATATCGTGCAGCCCTACTTGATGGATCTTTTGGCATTGGCTATGTGAACAAATTGTGGGAATAATCCCTAACTCACCTATGATTGATACAGACAAAAGCAAATCAAAGAGTTCTGATACTGATATGACTGCAAATATGTGACTTAAAACATCTTGTCTTTTTCGCTTTTGCCTTGCTGGTAAATACCTCTCTTGACTCCAATGTGCAGATCCACGTCTTTATAAGTTATGTTGAAAAGATCACGGAGCTAATGATACGTTGGCTCAGACAGATGAGGTTGCAGTCATTTCTGGGAATTAATCTGAGAAAAGGTGGCGGGGAGAAATGAGGTGGACGTGGGTGTCAATAACACAATCGGAGCGAGTAAGTGTTGAGCTGTCAGCCAAGAAAACAAGCTGTAAAATAGATGGCCTTTTTTACAAGATGCATTATTGTATTCAAATGAGAGACCTTTCTGATGGAAGCATTTTAGAAAGTTTTGGAAAATGTATATTACTTTATAATTTATATTACTTTTGTGTCTTTATTTTTTATTAGAAAAAAAATGTTTAGACTAACAACAGATTAATCAATATTTTTATTTTGTATGATGCCATATTTTTGCCAAGCATACTTCTTTTTTCTTACTGTGTTGCATACATTTTAGAAGGAACTGCTGACAAGAGGAAAATAGCAAAATAAGAATAAATCAACGCAATCTCACAGCATTTCATAACTTTTTGATTTAGTGGCTAATTCGTATGAATTTGTATACAATTTGTGTGCAATTTAGTACGATTTTCTCATCACCAAATGACGGTTGGGGTTAGAGCTGGGGTTGGGTGCCACACATCCTTTTTAAAATCGTACATTTTCGTACGACTGAACACGTACGACGAATTCATACGAATTAGCCACTAAACTGACATACCGTAAAATACTTACGTATATATATATATATATATATATATATATATATATATATATATATATATATATATATATATATATATATATATATATATATATATATATATATATATATATATATATATATATATATATATATATATATACGTATTGCATTGGGGTAACATAACCCAGAGCTCTGTTCTTGAATTATTCATTAGTATCTAATGAAATACTAAATTTTTTACATTGAAGAAAACCCTCTCCTGACCTTTTTTATTGAACATGCACGGTATTGGTTTGATATTAAAACAGTATATGAGGCTACATTTTTTTTTTTGTTTGTTTTTCAGAATGAGCCTATCCCATATAGCAAAATTTCTCTGGCCCAGCTCTGGCCCACACAATCAGGTTTTGCTTGGCCCACATGCCGCAGTGAATTACGGTACATGACTGGACCAAATCTGGCTTCCAGACAAGGGCCAAACACAGACCATATCTGGGCCATGTCTCAGCCAAGTTAATAACTCATAACTGGGCCTGAACTGGGCCAGTAAGGTTGGTGTGTCACGATTGCAATGAAATTAATAAACATATGATGCATTGCGCTTTAGGCACACTATGGGCCTTGTTTTTTCTCAGTGACCTGATTGGTAGAATTGATTTATTTAATCAAAAAATATTTTGATGTATTTTAAATGTGGGTCAAGACTGGCCAAACTCAAGTGGCCCACAATCAATTTTTAAAATCTGGGCCAAATACTACGTTTACATCTGGCCCAAATCTTGTGTGCCGCATTATAGACGGTGCCACCTCTGCCAAACCCAGGCCATGGTTGGCCGACATGCTGTATGCCAGTGTCAGATGAATGCCTGATGTCCCAGCTTTATGCCAAATCTGGGCCAGAATTATTTGCTACTAGGGATGTTGTGTCTCACCTACTATGAAAGTGAACGGTTACAGTTTAAAATATCTTTAAAAAAAAATTGCAAACTCAATAACATTGGGTCGAGTAAATATTAAGTATTTTTGGATGAACAAAGTCAGAAATGTAAAAATAGCAACATCCTTGTTTAAAAATACATTACAATTTTATGTTATTTTTGAGGTAAACTTTTCTTTAAGAAAAAAAAAAAAGAGCACAAGAGTTACACTGACAGACAGCAATGAATGAGCTGAATGGTTTGCTGAAAAGGCTGTTTGGATAGCGGTTGATGATGAACAGATTGTGCTGTGAAGATGAATGAAAGATGATTTCTGCAGGTAAATCCTGAGAATGGGAAGATTTCAAACGATCTGGAGCAGTTCTCCCATCTGCCATTATTGGATTGAGTCTGTAAAGACCCTTCTCAAATTTTCCCAGACAACGTTGAGCGCATCTCCTTTATTCTGAGTGATTTTTTTTTTCATTTATCAGACTTTTTGTTAAGGGCACAGATCTTCTTCTGCGTTCACTCTACATACAGTTTCCTCCATCTTTCTCAGCAAAGCTTGTTGAGACGCACATACACACACAGAAAAAGCCCAGTCGGTTGCGTCTTTGTAAACACAGTATAAACCCTTGATCCGCTTGAGCCTCCTGATGATTCGTTTGTGCTCATCTGGGATTGAAATCCTCAGATATGAGGTGAACGTGATCCAGCTTAACTTTCTGAGAAGCTCCGTCTGCTTTAGAGTCAATATGAAATGCCGTCTGCAGCCATTTTGCATCTTCAAACTGATGCATGTTCAATTGAAATTCAAATATATGTAGATCCATTGATGTCTTGTAATCATTTATTGTGTAAAAATAGGATGTTTGCTTTTAAAAGCTTGATTAATTGGAACATTTTACTTTATGCTTTGTTATAGATCTCATATGTACAGTTGAAGGCAAAATTATAAGCCCTCATGTGAAATTTTTACAGAGCAAAGACATCTTCACATTATTATATGCATAACTACTGTAAATTATTATTGAAATACTCCAGCTATAATTGGATGCTTCTGTACAGTCCTCAAACAGTTTATCAGTGTAAACAAGTATATTTTTTTCCTGGATATGATTTATTTTTTGCTGAGTTTACAAGATAATCAGGCCACATGATAATTTGTCCTGGTGAATAGACATTTCATTAGTCACCACAACTTTGTGACCTAAAGCAATACATCTGAATCACTGCTAATGAAGGACTGATTTGACTTATAGTCACGGATCATTTCATAATCAACTTCATTCAAATGTCAAATCGCTATAAAATCAGCTGTTGGTATAATACATTTAGATGATATGTTTAAGAATATTGAGTTAATTTAAGCTCCTTTATGTCCACTATATATATTGAAAATGGCAGCTTAAAGACGCCTCTCATGGAGAATGAAGTCACATGCATTGCCCAGGTGTCATTTTTTCACACACTTCCACAGAGTGTAAAAAATCTTGATGGTTCTGTGGGTCTCGTGTATCAAAACTAATTTTTATTTTGTATTTTTTATTGAATTCAAGTTAGGTGATTGGCTGGGCCCATCTGCAGCTTGATTTTTATTTTTTTTCTGAAAGCATTTGAGAGTTTTCTAGGCTGTGTTTTTTTAATCACCGTCATGCTGAAATGTCCACTGGTTTCATCTTCATCATCCTGGTAATATAGATGTTGGACTAAGTAGCTAATATTAGTTTACAATGATAAAGGCCAGTGGGTTGCTGAAGAACTACTAAGAGATTTCAGCTGCTGTCTGGGCTTTTACTGGCGTTCTACACTTCCCTTTCTTTCAGAACTGATTGAATTATAAAACATAATAATAATATTAATATAAAAAAATGTCATGTGGGTTCCTGAGTGCAATACAATCAACATCAAATGTCAAATCATGTTATTTATTTATTTATTTATTTATTTATTTATCTATTTATCTATTTATTCGTTTGTTTGTTTGTTTGTTTGTTTGTTACTTTTTTACTTCCAGATCATTTAACTAAATTTAAACCCTGCTGTCCATGATATTGGACTTTTGTCATTTAATGTTACATCTCCCCTTGTCTATGAGCTAGGAGGGCAGGAAAAATAAACAAAAAAAAAAAATTAAAAATTGTTTCCAAAAATACTAAGGGGACGAAGCAGTGGCGCAGTAGGTAGTGCTGTAGCCTCACAGCAAAAAGGTCGCTGGGTAGCTGGTTCGAGCCTCGGCTCAGTTGTCGTTTCTGTGTTGAGTTTGCATGTTCTCCCTGCATTCACGTGGGTTTCCTCCGGGTGCTCCGGTTTCCCCCACAGTCCAAAGACATGCAGTACAGGTGAATTGGGTAGGCTAAATTGTCCGTAGTGTATAAGTGTGAATGTGTGTGTGGATGTTTCCCAGAGATGGGTTGCGGCTGGAAGGGCATCCGCTGCGTGAAAACTTGCTGGATAAATTGGTGGTTCATTCCGCTGTGGCGACCCCGGATTAATAAAGGGACTAAGCTGACAAGAAAATGAATGAATGGAAAAATATTAATTGAATGGTTTAGACATTAAACATATTTTTCCATTATAACCAGACCTCAGATGTCTTTCCGGACTAAATCAAAGAACAACAATCTGTATTATTTAATTTTAATTTCACATTGGCTATTTTATGCATTTATGCTATTTAGGCTTGATTAAAATTAGATAAATGAATGAATAAAAAAATAAAAAAATAAATAAATAAATAAAAAATTTGTCTAATTTCTCAAAGCGTAAAAAAAACATAGCAAATGCACTTCTACATTTAGTTTTGATATTTGGACAGTAAATCAGGTCTAAGGGGGTTATGTAGTCAACTTTTATGAGAATGTGTTTTTATATTTTTATTAGTATTATTATTTTATGATTCAGAAACACAACCCAGGCACATTCTGAAAGTGTACCACTATGTACATTTCTGGAGATTGTGAAATATATCCCAGGAGGTAAGTTTTTTTTTTTTTTTTTTGCAGTTTTTGTTTGTTTGTTTTTGGGCTGCTGTGTACAGTTTTTGAGATCTCAAATTTCTCTTGCGTGTGCCATTTGTGCCTGCTGTTTTCATGTAAATCCACCAGAGTTCGCTGTCAACTGACTGACTGACCGATTGACTAAACCGCTCTTTTCTATAAACCCAACCAAAAGTGTATTCAAAAGCACCGATTGACCCGCCCACCTCCATAAAGCCAACCAACAGTGTTTTCAAAATCAATCCAGAAAAAGAAAAGCCCTCACCATATTTTTACCACATTTTCACCATGTTATTTCCTTGTTTGTTTTATTTTTGGCTACTTTTAATTTTACCTGCTTTCTGAAACTGTTCTTCACTGGACTTGAACACCGTCACCATGCTCAACTCTGCGTCTCAAGTCGGGCAACGTACATGGTGAACTAACTGTACAAACTGGTAACAGTGGGAAAGCCGTCCATATGGAGGTAAGAGGTCAGCTGGTAAGCGCATCATACCGCCCCTGTAGCATTCGTTTTATAGATGAAATACAATCATATGTACTTCTGGCTACATAATTCGTGATCACCAGAAACGTATATAAGGCTACATTTTTCAGGATGAGCCTGTGCTAAAGAAACACTTTAAAACAAATGTTGCTTCAGACGCAAGTTATTACACATTGATGCAACATTCCTAATCCACCTTTCCTCTTTTAAACTAATGCACCTCAATGAATCATGAAAAATAAGACCAGCATTGTGCCTAAAGAAAGTAAATGGGGTCAATTTTGATTTCGTGTTGACTCGAAACATCATAAAATATCATGCAGATGCACATCCTATTAAATTACCTTTGTACATTGGTTCATTGCCATTTTAAAAATCACAGCTATCGGATCTGAAAGGTTGGAAACGGTGGTTGACTGATGGCACTTTGGCTAATGATGTCATAAATAATGTTGCATTATAAAGTTGCTTAAACCCACCAACCGGTGTCCTGCAGATTATGTATAGTCTTTATTATGTTATTAGCTCAGATGATTGAAGAAAGAGGTGAATTGTGGGTGGTCATAAGTGACAGCGAGAGGGGGTTGTAATGGTGATTGAAAGGCTAAATCAGGACATGGAGCGGAAAAGAAAGAGCATGATTTACAATGAGCCGAATGATTGCCATTTTTTTTCATGTGAACAGGCATTGCTCAGGTCTGGGAACAGTAGCGGGTTATTTAATTGCGGAATTGAGGGTTTGTTGCGGTATTCCCAAAGGCTCAATGAGGCTTTTATTTCTCCGTAATAAACGATAAAATGCTGATGTCTTCTAGAGTTTCTTCAGTATCTGGAGGCTGTGATGTTCCCATGCTCACAGTTTCTGCATAAATGCATACTGAAGAAAGAAAAAAAAATTGCATCCGCCTGCTGTTGCATATTATGTGTCAATCCATCAACTCTTCTGTTCAAAATGAATATTTTATGCTCGTAAAAATGTTATCTCATAAAATGAGATATCTATTTGGTCTCCACTGCCAAAATTACATGTCTAGTACTACAAAAACAGGGAGGATAATTCTGGTTACGCAGTGTTCTAGTTGTATAATATGTGTCATAATGGATAAAATATTAAACTTGCTTTTTTATTTTTATAACAATTTATTAAATCGGTCATTAGAAAATTTTGCACATCAAGTGCACTCATAGCTCTTTACACATTTTTTTAGGGGGTGGGGGGGTGGTCTCCTCATTCACCACCTGAATGACGCGATATTGCACCAAACTGCAAACTGATGTGGAGTGATGTGGTGGAAAAGAGAGAGAGTGATGAAGCCAATTATGATATGGGGATGGTTAGGAGGCCATGATGGACAGAGACCAATGGGCAAATTTTGGTCAGTATGTCAGTTTAAATTCCTACTCTTCTTCAGAGGACATCCTGGAATTTTTAACAACCACAGAGAGTCAGGACCTCAGTTTTAACCGAAAGACAGCACTCACTGAGCAGTATAGAGTCTCCATCAACATACTGGGGCGCCCCCTGCTGGCCTCACAACACTTCAGCAACAACCTAGCTTTCCCATATGGTCTCCCATCCAGACACTGACCGGGTGCCTTTACAATAAAGTATGACCACATTAGTTATATAAAACATTAACTGTGGAAATAATGTTAGGACAATTATATTAATTATGTTAGTCATTTATATATTTCTGTTAAATATGATACCCGATTAATTTTCTTTTTTATTAATCAAGTTGTTAGTGATATGTTGTTAATAGTGTAGCATGCTAGAAAAGGTTTAAATACAGTTCCTGGTTGTTGTAGTTTGGCGTGTATTTATGTTGGGTAATGTAGGGCTTTAAGGGGCTGGATTACGGGAAAAAGGAGTCTGCGCACTTGAGAGGGAGGGGGCGGGTTTTCGAGAGATTGAGAGGTATCTGGGGTTTTTCTTTGGTTCACAAGAGAGAGAGTTGTGTTATGTGAAGAGCTAAAAGGATTACTCTGTCTGCAACGTGCAAAAGTTCAATAAAAGACAAGTTTTGACTGCTAAACGCTTCCTGACCTTCTTCAGTCTGCTACACTGGTGTCAGAAGTGAACTGGATAGCCGCATTTACTTATTTTTCGTCCTGCAACCAACGCGATGTGGAAGAAGACCCAAGGAAAAATAAAGTCCGAATCTAAGGACCAAAGTCAAAGGTTTCGTGGGGCTCTGGATGGATCAATGTCGCCTCCTGAGCACTTGATTAAGCAGGAAGATCGATGGGAATCTCACAGAGCTCGTGTGATTGATGCCACGAGGCGGATGGCAGCAGATGCCGGGCTTTCGTTACCAGAGCCGAGTGCCGCCGAGAGTTACCGAACAGTCACGAGAGAAACAAACAAACATGGCGGCGCCCATGTTACAACGCGAGGTACTGATGAAAACAAACATAGCAGCCCCCAAGGGTTGGCGCTGTCGGCTGATGTAAATATACGCCGCGGCACCTTTGGAACCCCGCCGGGTGCGGATAAAAATGGACATGACGGCGCCCACGGAGCTGCGCTGCCTGACGATGTAAATAAACATGGCGGCGCCCACGGATCCGCGCTGTCTGCCGACGCATATGAATGCAGTGGCGGCCGCGGCGCTACAGCTATAGTGACTGTTAAAACACCCAAATTTTCAGGCAAAGCTGATTGGGAAGCTTTTCATGCTCAATTTGAATTGCTGGCTCGAGCTGGAGGCTGGTCAGAGGACCGCAAAGCTCTTGAATTGGCTATGTGCCTAACTGACGATGCCCTGTCCTGCTTGTTACTTCTAAGCCCTGAACACAGACATGACTATAATGCACTTGTCGGTGCTCTGAAACGACGTTTTGGCCAATTTGAACAGTCAGGCCTCCTGCGTTCTGAACTGAATAATAGACGCAGGCTTCCTGGAGAGCAGCTGAGAGTTTTAGCAAACGACATTGAGAATCTGACTCGACGTGCATATGCCCACATGCCTCCCTCTGTTCAAGGGGAGCTTGCAAGAGACCAGTTCGTCCAGGCCCTGGCCCCTGTGGAGCTCCGCAGACAAACTCAACTGGCCCACCCACATACCCTACAGGATGCTTTGGAAATGGCTTTGGAGAGAGAAATTGTTTGTGGAACCCCTAAATTGGAAGAGAGTCATCACAATATTGTTCCAGTAAGGTCTGCTGATGTGGGGGAGGGGTTAAGTGAAAGACCAGCCTGGGTCTCAGAGATAACTGAGTTAATTAGATCTGTGACACTTCAAGCCGAGCAACGTCCTCGCACGAGACCAAGGGTTTGTTGGGGTTGTGGTCAGACTGGACATTTAGTCAGACAGTGTCCTAATGTAGCGGGGAACCAGGGAAACGGCCTGGGGTCCGCATGAGCGGGGATGTGCGGACCCTCAACTCTCATCCCGACCATGAGACTTTTCCATCAGGGGTCAAAGGAGTGGGGCAAACGAAGAGAAAACATGTTTTGTTGGGGGAGGGGAAATATGGGCCCAAAGAGTCTGTAGTTGTGGTGGGTCGAACATGTGTTAGTGATTTTTGTCATGTACCAATTTTAGTAGAAGGAGTTCCATGTGTGGCATTGGTGGATACAGGCTCTACTGTAACGGTCTTGAGACCAGATTTGGTACCAACCAATGCCAGACTGGATCCCACCACTGTTCTGTTACGCACAGTGACAGGGGAACTTGCACCAATGAAGGGTAAAGGGGAGGTGGAGCTCACTGTCGGAGGGAAGACATTACAACATTCAGTGTGGGTGGCTACTGTCCAGGACCCCTGTATTCTCGGTCTAGACTTCCTAAGAAGTGCAGGCTGTAAGTTAGACTTGAAAAATGGTATGCTTTGTTTCGAAGGGGGTCCTGAGGTTGTCATGTCCACTGGAAATGACAGGGATATGTCTTTTACAGGCCTTCTAGAGGCAAAATCTTCTCATGGGAAGCCTAATGGGGGGGAACATATACCACACTTGCAAAACCACAACAAAGCTGACAACAGTCCTCAAGGGGTAAAGAACTCTCCTACTTCCTTAGCCCTTGCTCCGCCTGTGGTCTATCCCAGGGTGGCCCCACAATTCCATGACATGCAAGGGCAGGGAACCAGCACTCTGATTTCCCCTCTTGGGGAGGAGACAGGGTTGGGGGATTTGAGGGAGTTATGGTGTAAGAATTGTGAGGGCTTGGATGAGTGTCAGCAGAAGCAGTTTTGGGATTTGCTGTTTAAATTCAAACACTGTTTTGCATTTAGGGAGGGAGATGTGGGGCAAACACACCTAGTACAACATGAAATAGAGACTGGAGATGCCACACCTGTTAGGCTGCGGCCACGGAGGCTCCCCTTTGCACGACAGGATGCTGCTGATAAGGCCTTGACAGAAATGGCACAAGCAGGGATAATTGAGCCCTCCGAGAGTGCATGGGCTGCACCGGTAGTCTTAGTGCCTAAGAAGGGGGGCCAGTGGAGATTTTGTGTTGACTACAGACGCCTTAATGAAGTGACCAGAAAGGACTCCTACCCCATTCCCCGTGTCGACGAATCACTGGACCTGGTGGTGGGGTCCTCATGGTTCACTTCCTTGGACCTTCGTTCTGGCTATTGGCAGGTACCGCTTGCGCCTGATGCAAGGCCTAAAACAGCATTTTGCACCAGTCGAGGGCTGTGGCAGTTCCGGGTGCTCTGTTTCGGTCTCTGCAATGCACCTGCCACGTTTGCAAGGTTAATGGACAAGGTGTTGTCGGGTATTCCAAGGTCTGAGTGTCTGGTGTACCTAGATGACATACTGGTTTATGGTAGCTCTTTTCAAACCTCACTGGAATCCCTCAGTCATGTGCTGGTTCGTGTGAGTGAGTCTGGCTTGAAGCTGCACCCAGAAAAATGTAAATTCTTTAGGAAGGAGGTGACATTTCTAGGGCACAAATTGGGAGGACAGGGAATTGGCACAGTGGAAGAGAAGGTGCAGGCTGTGAGCAACTGGCCTGCTCCCACAACAGCACAGCAGCTTAAAAGTTTTCTTGGCTTAGCGTCATATTACAGGAGGTTTGTGGAGGGTTTTGCCAGCATTGCAGACCCACTTTTCCGTCTGCTGAAGAAGGATAAATCCTTTAGGTGGACGGAGGAGTGTCAGGATTCTTTTGCTGCCCTGAAACTGTCTCTGGTTACAGCCCCAATCTTGGCCCCCCCTGATCCGGCACTTCCTTTCATTTTAGACACAGATGCCAGCAATGTGGGTATGGGGGCAGTTCTCTCTCAGGTGGGGGCTAGTGGGGAGAGAGTCATTGCCTACTATAGCAAAGCATTCAGTAAGGCTGAACGCAGGTACTGCGTTACCAGGCGGGAACTCGTTGCAATGCTTTTTGCTGTGCGACATTTTAAGTATTACCTGTGTGGGTTACATTTCACAGTACGCACTGACCATTCTGCTCTCCAGTGGCTTATGTCATTTAAAGAGCCAGAAGGCCAACTGGCACGCTGGATTGAAGAACTTCAGGCGTACAACATGAAGGTAGTTCACCGTACAGGGTTGAGCCATGCAAACGCAGATGCTCTGTCTCGCCGGCCGTGTGCGATAGCTGGGTGTCGCTACTGCGACAAGAAGGAAGCCAGGGACCGAGAGCTGGGGAATGTTGATGCAGGGGAGAATTCTGCTGATTGTAAGTGTGGGGATACACTGGTGTGTGCAGCAATGGAGGTTGTGGGCATAGAGGACTGGAAGCGGCTGCAAGAGCAAGATGTAGACCTGCAGCCAGTAATTCAGTGGGTTCAAGCCCAACAACGACCTCCGTGGGAGGAAGTGGCTATTATGTCACTGTCAACAAAAACTTTATGGGCCAAATTTAAGGGCTTGCGTCTGCGGGATGGTGTGTTGGAGAGAGGGTGGAAAGACCCCACCACTGGAGAGGAAAGGTGGCAGGTGGTGGTACCAAAAGTGTTGCGTGAGGGGGTTATTGGGGCTTCTCATGGTACAGTGGGGTCTGGACACTTTGGTGTTTCAAAAACACTTAATCGAGTGAGGCAATGTTTTTACTGGGGGCGGGTAAGGAGAGATGTAGAGGATTTTTGTCGGCGTTGTGATGCTTGCACTGCCCGTAAGGGTCCCCCTGGTCGGTCCATTGCTCCTCTTCAGCAGTTCCCTGTAGGAGGGCCAATGGAGAGGGTGGGGGTAGATGTAATGGGCCCATTCCCACGCTCAGAGAGGGGTAACAGGTTTGTGTTGACGTCTATGGATTATTTTACAAAATGGCCAGAGGCGTACGCACTGCCTGACCAAGAAGCTGAGACAGTGGTAGATGCATTAGTGGATGGGATGTTTAGCCGTTTTGGGGTCCCTGAGTCCATCCACAGTGATCAGGGCCGGAACTTTGAGTCACGTGTATTTGCAGTTATGTGTGAAAAACTGGGGATCCACAAGACAAGGACTACCCCTTTACACCCACAAAGTGACGGTCTTGTCGAGAGATTTAATAGGACTCTGGCAGAACAATTAGCCATTGTAACTGAAACCAATCAGCAAGATTGGGACAGGCACTTGCCTTTTATTTTAATGGCATACCGATCAGCTGTGCAAGACTCAACTTTATGCACTCCCGCCCTTTTAATGTTGGGCAGAGAAATCAGAACGCCCGGGGAAATGGCTTATGGAAGGCCTCCTGATGCACCTGCTGTGCCACCGGGCCCTGAGTATGCAAGTAGGCTTCAGGCCTCTTTGGAAACCGCTCATAGTTTTGCAAGGCAACACTTGCTGAAAGCGGGGATCCGACAGAAGCGGAATTATGACTTGAAAACGAAAGGGCGACACTTCACAGCGGGAGAGAGGGTGTGGGTGTACAGCCCACAGAGGAAGAAGGGCAGGTGCCCTAAACTTGATGCACAGTGGGTGGGGCCTTGCATTGTACTGGAGAGAATTGGGGAAGTTGTTTACCGTGTTCAGATGCCACCAAGAGGCAGGAAAGTAGCGGTGCACAGGGATAGACTGGCTCCGTACAGAGGGTGTGCTTCAGCAGATACAGTGCTGGCCTCTCCTACAGTTATGCCTGTTCTGGAGAATGAGGCGGGACACGGGTTGGGTAGTTCTAATACTATAGATGTCCTCCGTGAAACTACACCAGTTCCTGAGCTACAAAGTTCACATTCTGGTGGCCCTGTTGCAGATAGGGGCTCACCTCGGTCTCAGAGAGTCAAGAGGCCACCAAGACGTCTCCAGGACTATGTTTGTTCCCTCGAGGTCGAGGAACTTTGTGAGGAGGGGGCAGTGTAGCATGCTAGAAAAGGTTTAAATACAGTTCCTGGTTGTTGTAGTTTGGCGTGTATTTATGTTGGGTAATGTAGGGCTTTAAGGGGCTGGATTACGGGAAAAAGGAGTCTGCGCACTTGAGAGGGAGGGGGCGGGTTTTCGAGAGATTGAGAGGTATCTGGGGTTTTTCTTTGGTTCACAAGAGAGAGAGTTGTGTTATGTGAAGAGCTAAAAGGATTACTCTGTCTGCAACGTGCAAAAGTTCAATAAAAGACAAGTTTTGACTGCTAAACGCTTCCTGACCTTCTTCAGTCTGCTACACTAGTTTATTATTGCAGGTTTTTATTATTTTGCAGGTGTTTGTTTACATTGTGTTGCTATGTGGTTTTGTTGCTATGTGCTATGTGTGTCCTTTTATGGATTGTAAAGCATTGCAATGCAGTTGTTGAGGTGTTCTAATTGGTTTAAAAAGTGTTGCTATGCTGTTGCTGAGTTGTGATTTTTGTTGTTGGTTTTGTAGTGCATTGTGATGAGGATCCTGAAGTGTTCTGATGTGAACTATATAGTTGACGACACATGGCTTGTTTACAAAATAATTATAATATATAATATAGTATATAACATATTCATTCATTCATTATTCTTTGGCTTAGTGTCTCGATTTATCAGGGGTCGCCAAAGAGGAATGAACTGCCAACTTATCCAGAATATGTTTTACGCAGTGGATGCCCTTCCAGCCAAAATCCAGTACTGGGAAACACCCATACACTTACACATTCACATCCCGGTGGAAACCCACGCGGACATGCACTGAAAACCCCTATAAGTTGACTGAACTAAATTAATTGAGTAAACTGTTTGCCTCAATTTAATTGAGTAATGGAGTCCCCCAAAACTTGCATATTTAAGTTTATTTAACCTGCCTGTTTTGTAGACTATACGTAGACTATACTTATACCATAGTCTACAAAACCGGTCAGTTAAATAAACTTAAATGTGCAAGTTTTGGGGGACTCCATTACTCAATTAAATTGAGGCAACGAGTTTACAACATTTTTATTTCCATTATTCCATGATTAACAAAAAAACAAAAAAGAAAAAACAAGTGACATTTTGTTACTATATATATATATATATATATATATATATATATATATATATATATATATATATATATATGCATGTCTGTGCATGTGTGTAATAATATACTATGGAAAATGTTTAAATAAATTTTTACAAAAAATGAGTAGCCATTTATTCACATTATGATGAATAACTATATCTGAAACCATTTGTTTTCTGATTTAAAAAAAAGACCTAGCACTTAAAAGGTTCAAGAATACATTTGAACATAAAAAAGTCAAGAATACATTTGTGAAAATGACCTTTTTTTTTCAAAGGATTAATTATGATTTTGAGCTCACTACACTTGAAATCTTAAGTCTATTCATTTCCCTGGTACGTAAGTTTAAATAACTCATATTTTTAAGTGATAGGACCAAAATGCAAAATTTTAAGTTATATTCAGTCAACTTTACCTAAGTGTTTAAGCAAACATTAGAGTTTTCAGTATGGGGAGTACATGCAAACTACACACAGACATGCCAACTGATCCAGCCGGGACTCGAACCAGCAACCTTCTTACTGTGAGGCAACAGTGCTAACCACTGAGCCACCATGATGGCTCACTATAACATAGCATGAGCTAATTGTATATACAGTACGATGAGTTGTGTTTTATCACAGGTTCAGTTCTGTTTTGTGACAGGCCTCGCTCTTCATGGTACACCAGAATTACCCAGCCATTCACAAAAGCAGTTTGCACAGGATTAGATAATAGACATGGCAAAGAAACAACACACAGTCCCAAGTGCACTTTATGCCTGACTAAGAAGCCTACAGAAATGCAAGCATTGTTCTTTCCGCTCCTTTTTTTTTTCATTTTGTTTATTCCTTTGACACCATGGCACACAACTGATCCCCCCACACTCTTTCTCTCTGTCACACAGCAGTAAACAAACGTTAGGAGAGTCTTGCATTTATTAATCCAAAATAGACAAAGCCAGTCCCTGGTTCGAGGAAAAAAAGAAAAGAAAAGAAAACAAAGAAAAGCTTCCTTGGATTTCCTCTTACCTCTAAACCCCAGCCCTGATCTGTTATGGTCTTGTAACTCGTTGAATGTGAATTGCGACATTACCGTGTTTATTTATTTAGCATTATGCTAATCAGTTTTGCTGGTATTTTGCCTCATTGTCCTGATTAAGACGTCTTACGCAAACCACTCTGAAAAGTATGCAAAGCAGACGCTGCCAAATGTGGGAAAAGAATTCATCTGTGCCTCAAGTCATGCTTGCTGATGTGTTGTGGCCTTGAGCATTCATTTTCCTTTGTTTTTGTCAGGTAAATTCACATTTGCTTGGCAGATAATGAAACAGCTATTGTAGAAAGTGAGGAAAATCTGGTTCTCGGAAACCTGACGGTAATTTAAAATAAAAAACGTTAAGCAAATGCTAAATATAATATGTCATTTCCTTCCACCTGCAGTGACATATAGGAAGTATCAGGTGATTTGTTCCATTAAAACTGGGTAAAGCGTGAAGGGCAGAAGTTCATACTTCATTAGAGGGAAAATCCTCTTTAAATGTTAGATAAAGTGAGGTGTTCGGATCATGCCTGGCTCAGCAGGGGGGCCAAGCCATCTGTTTTAAGATGAATTTGGCACAAAAACGGAGCCCTAATCACTACTAAGAAGGAACTTCACTCTGAGAGATTTGTTTAGTCTCTTCCTCTCCACATGTCTGCATGTTTTTGTAAAAAAAGAGAGAGAGAGAGAGAGAGAGAATGATGGTGACAGTGACATGGAGGCAAGCCCCACCAGCCATGAATCCTCACTAATGTGAAAAAATATTCATACTGAAATGTCTCATTTTACTTGATAAGTGTGTGGAAAGATCAGGTCGGGTTATGATCCGCTAAAGGCGATATTCTTTGGAAGGCTACGCCACTTTTTTTGCATGAAAATTAGATTCCAGCTTGGTGTTGTGTTGTTATGACCGCATGTTTAGAAACGCGCTGCTGAAAATGAATGTTTTGTGATTAAAGATCACTGTCAGTGCGTACATGTCTTCCCCAAAAATCTGTGCATCATGCTAAAAGCCAATTTTCACCTCATGACAGATTCTTGTACATGCAATATAATAGGAAGAATTGCATTATTTGACCTGTCAGCTGCATCATTATTAGAATTTATGGCAACGTGGTCCTGTCTGTGTTGTCCTGTGGGTGGATTTCTGCTTTATTTAGCATATATGCATACAAAATTACTTTATAAGAGCAATATTTAGTTTTTCTGGAGGACTTAGTTAACATTATTAATTAATTAACAGTTTCTTTACAATTACACTGTAACCACGGGGAGTGACACAAACAACTGAGGTTTGGATCTAAATGCAGGTTTAATCAGTAGTCAGGCAAGCAAAGGTCAATTCAGGTGCAAACAGATATATGCAGACAATCCAGAATCGTAGTCGAACAACAGGCAAGGAGGTCAGAAGGCAGGCAGCAAACAAGGACAAAAGGATAAGCTAGGCTAAGGTCTAAACACGGAGAAACAAGACAAGGGAAACCACGTTTTAGTGTTACTATAACAGTAAACAAGACTGCAAAGTGAATGAGTGAGTGTGTAGCTTAAATAGTGTGTGCAATCAGTCTCTGACAATCCTCAGGTGGTGTGAGTGTAATCAGTCTAGATGAGGAAGCATGTGTGAGTGTGAGCGGAGTGCATGTATGAAAATGTAGTCCAGAAATGGCGGATTTGTAGTCCATGGATATTGAGAGTGAAATCCAGCGATCTTATGAAAGACGATCGCTGGTAATTGTGACATACACAATACAAAATGAGACATTGATCTTTGCATTGACAGTTTTTGATGTTAAACAAATGTATACAATATACAGTCTTGGTATATAACTAATATGTGTTATATACAGTTTATGTATTTCATAGACAGTTTAACCAAGAAAAAAATTGTATAAGAAGTAATATTATATATTACATTTTGTTACGATTATCAGCTGGAGTGCCCATTAAACTCATTACAGAGCACTCCAGCTTATCTGTATGCTATTGGTTATTTACATGTACTACAGTTGCCATCAGTCATTGTAGCACTCAACACTCACTACAGCTGTAAACAATCTGTACTGACACACACGCACAGCTGCATATCAATTACACTTATTATACTCTCTATTTAAACGCCATTCTCACGCATACCTATTGATGAGTCTTGTTATTGTTTATTTGCATTTCAAAGCGTATACCTGTGTTATCCTGGCTGTGTTTTAATCCCTGGGCTGTTTACCTTGTTTTCGACCATTTTCTGCCTGCCCTGACCATTGCCTGTTCTCTGGATTAGTCTTTGGAGTCTCCTTTCTCTGTTGTTCATTTTTGCTCCTGTTTACCCTTGCCTGTACGACCATCCCGATTTTATATTGAAGCTGCATTTGGAACAATCTCTATTGTCAGCACATCCTGTCATAACACATATGATTATTATACAATAAACCCTCACTGGCCACTTTTTTAGGTACACCTCACAAACTGCTTGTTAACGCAAACTTCTAATCAACCAATCACATGGCAGCAACTCAATGCATTTAGGCATGTAGACATAGTGAAGACGATCTGCTGCAGTTCAAACCGATATTCAGAATGAGGAAGAAAAGTAATTTAAGGGACTTGGCATGATTGTTGGTGTCAGACAGGTCGGTTTAAGTATTTCAGAAACTGCTGATCTATTGAGATTTTCCTGTACAACCATCTCTAGGGTTTACAGAGAATGGTCAGAAAAAGAGAAAATATCTGGTGAGCGGCAGTTCTGTGGGTACAAATGCCTTGTTGATGCCAGAGGTCAGAGGAGAATGGCCAGACTGGTTCCAGCTGATAGAAAGGCAAAAGTAACACAAATAACTACTCGCTACAACCAAGGTATGCAGAAGAGCATCTCTGAATGCACAACACGTCCAACCTTGAGGTGGATGGGCTACAGCAGCAGAAGACCACTCCGGGTGCCACTGCTGTCAGATAAGAACAGGAAACTGAGGCTACAATTCACACATACTCACCAAAAATAGACATTAGAAGGTTGAAAAAAAAAACGTTGTCTGGTCTGGTGAGTCTCGATTTCTGCAGGGACATTCCGATAATAAGGTAAAATTTGGCATCAACAACATAAAAGCATGGATTCATCCTGACTTATTTTCCTGTGGATATTTTCTTTGCACACTTTGGGCATATTAGTACCAATTAAGCATCATGTCAACGCCACAGCCTACATAAGAATTGTTCCTGACCATGTACATCCCTTTATGACTACAGTGTACCCATCTTCTAATGGCTGCTTACAGCAGGATAACGTGCCATGTCAAAGTGTGAATCATCTCAGACTGGTTTCTTGAACATGACAATGAGTTCACTGTACTCAAATGGCCTCCACAGTCCCCACATCTCAATCCAATAGAGCACCTCTGGGATGTGGTGGAATGGGAGATTCCAATCATGGATGTGCAGCTGACAAATCTGCAGCAACCGCATGATACTATCATGCCAATATGGACCAAAACCTCTGTGGAATATTTCCAGTATCTTGTTGAATCTATGCCACAAAAGGTTAAGGCAGGAGGGGTCCAACCCAGTACTATTAAGGTGTACCTAATAAAGTGGCCGGTGAGTGTATATACTTTTTTTTTCTTGGGTAAACTGTATATACTATACATAAAAATACTAATTTGTTGTAACAGAGATCAAGGTCCCAAAATGCAATATGAAGGTGTAAATAAAAAAATAAAAAAACTCCTTATGTACCTCAAGCGACAGACAACTGTTAATGAAAGTTTTTTTGCAATGTGGCACATGAAAGCAGCTAAACTACCTAATTTAAATTATATTTGCTTTGACAATTATACAAATGAATAAATAAATAAAAATGAAATCAATGAAACACAATTTATTGTTTTAAGACAAGTGTAAACTTAAATTACTGTATATTACAAACTAATATGTTTACAAATTTATAGCACATGTTTTATGTTTAAAATATAATGAAAGTTCAGGTCAGAATACAGTAAGAGTGATTTCTATCTAGCTGGTTTCATATCTATCAAGTGTTTTTAATTTGTCTTTTTAACAAGCAATGTTAAGAAACTGAGCCACGGAGTTCCTTTTAATTCCGAATGGAATATGTTAATTAATTTAGACCAACGAATATAAAGAGTGGGTTTGGATTCAATTAAAAGCAGACAGATCCCATGGCAAAGGGGACTAACTTTGGCTCAGCACAGTATGACTTCTGAAAGCTGTTATGCTTATTATCCACTATTGAATGTGAAAGGCACACTCTTAAAACTATGTGGAGTACTTTTAACAGCCTTGGAACCTTTTCAGGAACTGGTTTGGTCAAGGCTGTACAGTGTGAGGAAACAATGTTTTGTGTGATTAATGAATGCACAAAAGTAGCATGTGTGTCATACAGTTATGCATAATTCTGTTTACAAAATAATTAATAACAAAATACAATTCAGATTCCAAATTTCATTGTATGATACACCAACATAAATGCTATGTAGATTAGCATGACATTATAAATATACATTATTGTTTATTATGTATACAGTTGAAGTCAGAATTATTAGCCTCCCTGAATTATTCGCCCCCTTGTATATTTTTTCCCCCAATTTCTGTTTAACGGTGATAAGATTTTTTTAACACATTTCTAAACATAATAGTTTTAATAACTCATTTCTAACTGATTTATTTTATCTTTGCCTTGATGACAGTAAAAAAATATTTGACTAGATATTTTCCAAGACACTTCTATACAGCCTAAAGTGACATTTAAAGGCTTAACTAGGTTAATTAGGTGAACTAGGCAGGTTTGGGTAATTAGGCAAGTTATTGTATAATAATGGTTTGTTCTGTAAGCTATCGAAAAAAAAAATGTCTAAAGGGGCTAATAATTTTGTCCTTAAAATGGTTTTAAAAAAATTTATAACTGTTTTTATTCTAGTCGAAATAAAACAAATAAGACTTTCTCCAGAAGATATATATATATCAGACATACTGTAAAAATTTCCTTACTCTGTTAAACATAATTTAGGAAATAAAAAAAAGAGTAAGAAATTAAAAGGGGGGCTAATAATTCTGACTTCAACTGTAAATTATCCAGAAAGAACACTGATAAACTGTATGTTGCCACAGTTATTGTCATGTTTTTTTATTTCTATCTATTTCATTTATTACATAGCATGTGCTCACAAACACCTGTTTTGTTTTTAAAAAATAGGAAAAATACTGTATGTAAAAAAAAAAAAAACAGGACTTTTTTTAAAAAATTTTTGTGGATACACATAAATAATAATCATTGATATGTTATCTCAATAAATACCATAAAATATTGAAGGGTTTTTGAGCATGAACTAATTTAGGTCTAGCCACAGCATCTTAATTGGATTCAGATCAGGACTTTGACTAGGTCAGGTCAAAGCCTTAATATTTTACACCACTGTATATAAACTATTAATAGATAGAATTTATTTAACAATTGTACTATATTGTGATATAAATGTATCATTATAAGGATATGACATGCTCATATTGTGATATGAAATTTTTGTGATCTCACCCAGCCCTAAATAAATAATGATTTTGTGGCCGAGTATGATGAACTTGGAATTTGAACTTGGAATTTGTGCTCTCCAAGTGTTATCCAAGTGCACACACACAGCAGTGAACACACACAGGCATCATCAACAAACACCTGGACAATTAGCCCACAGCTGATTCCCTTTTGCAAATATGTTTAATAATATATTCTTACCTTTCCAACATACTGCGGGTCGGAGCCCATGTACTCCTCCAGCACAAAGAACTGGTTCCACACCCAGCCCCTCTTGACCCTCTGGAATCCTCTGGAACCTCCATTCCTCCCTGCCGCAGATGGCCCCGTTGGGCTGTGGGGCCACTCTTGGCCTGGCCTGCTCTGGAAGGGAGCGCAGGAGCTCTGCTCAAAGAGGAAGCACAGGAACAGCAGCAGGCAGTTCCTCCTCAGCATTGGGCGATCTGTTACGGTCTGTTCCCACGTCAAGGTCCAGAGAATAAAGGGGAGGTGAGAGACAAGAGATCCAGGGCTCCGATGCTCACAAGCTGGAGCGCGAATCCAGAAGAGACCGAGGGAGGTTTGGGGTCTGGCGCTTTTCCACTCCACTCGCTGGAGATACGAAGCAAGTCAGCCGGGTAGTAGATTCATCACCTGCCAATAAACAAAGAAATAAATAAATAAAAATAGATATACAGCTGAAGTCAGAAATATTAGCCCCCCCTGATTTTTTTTTCTTTTTCAAATATTTCCCAAATGATGTTTAACAGAGCAAGGATTTTTTTCCACAGTATTTCCTTTAATATTTTTCTTCTGGAGAAAGTCTTATTGGTCTTATTTTGGCAGGAATAAAAGCAGTTTTAATTATAATTTATTTTATTTTATTTTATTTTTTATCTGTGCACAAATAAAGCATGAAACAAGGGAAAGTGGCAACATACAAAAACTATTTGACCTACAAAATGACTTTCAAATCTTCAGAAATCAAACAACACTAATAGTCTTCATGGTGTTTTAGAAAAAAAAAATAAAAAAAAAGACTGGATCACACATTTTATCAAACTTCTTAGAGTTCCCAGAAGTGGTATATCTTAATTGTTTCCAAATGTAAAGTGAAGGTGAGTCCAAGAAGCCAGTAAGAAAAAAAGAGACCAAACATACTTTCTTCCAGAAACAAAGGATAACTTTTTTAGCTCTGATCATGACATACTGAACAGGTATCTGTACATTTCAGTTGAGAGTCTCCAGAAAATCTGACCAGCTAAAAATTGCAATCATTGGGTCAGGGAGTAAAATACAATCGTAAACCTTAGCGAAGAACTGAATTATTTCTAACCAAAAAATCTGAATTTGAACACAGGACCAAAAAAGTTGTGCTGAGGTACCCTCAGCAGCTTTACACTTGTTGCATGTGGGGGAAACTGAGGGATATAATGTACTAAGCTTTGTTTTAGAATAGTGAAGTCTGTGTAATGCTTTGCACTGAATAAGGTTGTGTTTAGAGTTTATAGAACATGAATAAACAGATAAAAGGCATTGATCCCAACAGTCTCAGTGATTAAAATCCCTAGGTCTTCTTCCCAAGCGACTTAAAAAAAAGAAGATAAGAAAAATCTGTTTTGATTTTTAAATTTAATTTTGAAAAACCATTTTAAGGTCAGTATTTTAAGCCCTCTTAAGTAATTTTGTTTTTCGATTGTCTACAGAACAAACCATCATTAATGCCTAATTATCCTAACTTCCCCAAATAACTTAATCAAACCTTTGAATGTTACTTTAAGCTGAATACTAGTATCTTGAAAAATGTTGAGTTAAATATTATGTAGTGTCATCATGGCAAAGATAAAATAAATCAGATATTAGAAATTAGTTTATAAAACAATTATGTTTAGAAATGTGTTGGAAAAAAATATCCTCTCTATTAAACAGAAATTGGGGGAATATTTACAGGAGGGCTAATAATTCTTCAACTATATGCCTTATTTTGGTGTACAGCAAATTAAATTTTTTTTTTTTTTTTTAGATGTAGAGTGGCTACAATAAATATTTTGTGGAAAATGGAGTCCTCCTGTGATATCAGTGACCCTGTTTTGACCCCTGTTTGGAGTGGTTCGTTGAAAGCATAAGAGCATAAATCCTTAATACACCCTCTAAAATGCTCTAGTGCTGCTGTGGAAATCTGCTTTCTATAAATACCGTGAGAAAATTCACCCATGTCCGTTTTTACAGAGATGTGGAATTGCATAGTTTATTGCTGTCAGAGTGAAAATGAATGCAGGCCTCAAATTCTTTGTGTTTGTATTGAAGTATTTGTGTGCAAACAGTATTGATGGTTTAAAGCTGAATATAATCAGACAGACATACACATAAATAGATTAATATTAATGATATGGTAATATTAGTTCAAAGTAATACATTAATGTTGTCTTTCTGTTAGTGCCCATCAAAATTAGTAAATAATTAATATATTTTCCAAAACTGGATTTTAAAGTGGTTTAACCAATGCTACATGCATTATTTTAAAACAGCAATATTGTAAAATAGCATTGTAATGAATATGATTATGATAAAAATGAGTATTAATGATTAAGCTCTACTGATTGCTTAGCACAAAATCAATGGTTTGGGTTAATTTATTAATGGATGACGTAACATGAATAAAATAAAATAAAATAAAATAAAATAAAATAAAATAAAATAAAATAAAATAAATAAAATAAAATAAAATAAAATAAAATAAAATAAAATAAAATAAAATAAAATTAAATTAAATAAAATTAAATTAAATTAAACAAACTAAAAAATAACTATTTAAATTAAATTAAACAAATTAAAGTAAAATATTTTTTAAATAAAACAAACTAAATTAAATTAAATTAAATTAAACTAATGAAAATAAAAAGTGAATTAAACAATTTAACTAAAATAAAACAAAATTTGGTAAAAATAAAAAAAATTAAATTACATTAAATTAAAGAAACTAAAGTCAAATGTAAAATTAAATTGAACAAAATAAAACATACTAAAAATAAATTATTTAATTCCAATAAAAAAACTAAAATAAATTAATTAAAATTATATTAATAAAAAAAACTAAAATTAAATTAAATTAAATTAAATTAAATTAAATTAAATTAAATTAAATTAAATTAAATTAAATTAAATTAAATACAAGTCCATCACGGGATATTATTTAGATATAACTATACATATATAGTACAGTTAAGCTTTATATTACACTTTAAATATTAAATTTAAATGTTAAATTTAGTAGTAGTAACAATAAAGCAGTGCTGGCAATATTTGTTAGCATGACAGTGTATTTTAGATCTTTTATCACTGCTATTATTTTGTGCATTCGTAGCATGTCCAGCAAATCAATAATTGAAGTAAATAAGCACAAACAGGCAGACTTGATGGTCAAAGCCATTTCTGTGAGACACAAGAGAGATTGAATCTGAACCGAGATATTTGCTTTGTTATGGACACGCCGGGTTTTATCTGTCTGATGTTTTCAGATGAAGTCCAATATGATATTGTGATGCATGGAATTGTGACACAATGATCATATCTAAAGGTGGTTTATTTATGATAACCCAGTCCTAAACAAGTTTTATTTATAAGTGATCAAATGGTAACTAAGACATATTTTTATTATATATCATGAACTTTTGACTCTATGAAGCATACCTAGAAACTTAAAACGTTGAAGAAAACATCAGCCTTACTTACTTAAATATAGGTGTATTTTGGACGTTTATTTGATGACTATTCTGTCACTTTCACACCCGCACACGCTTGTCACCGTATTCGGTTCGATGGTAAAGTGAAGCGAACATTTATCAGCGAATAATTATCACATCATATCATGTTAAGAATAACCTCTGACACTTTGTTAGCAAAAAGCAATTGCATTAAAGTCAACAGCAATTTCACATAGAAGCTGTCACCGGGGAAGCAGCTTGCAATTATTACTTGAATCCATCAAGAATTGTAACAAGCTAGTGGTTATCTGAGCATCTCTGGCAGTGAACATGATGTGTCAGGTTCCTAAATTACCATGATTAGATGGTAATTTAATCAATCAATTAGTTGCTTTGAGAAAGGGACAAAGCGTTCCCCTCGTTCGAAAACAAAAACACAGCAAATAAAGCTTTCAGTAAAGATTTGGCTGATGTTAAATCATATCTGAGGTGGTAAATGCGGGAACAGGCACAAAAGCACATAAGAACAATTACTGGTGACGGTCTTGTCTTCAGATATTGATGCCACAGGCAGTGTTTTAGTAGTTTGGGATCAGTTCAGGCAATTTATTGAAGGGAAAGTCCTCTAATTGGGCACTGAAGCACTGCTGACAAAATATCCTTGTAAATTCAGAATGGTAAGTTGAAGTGAAATGTACAGCGGGGTCCAGAAGCTTCAGAACAATACCAATGAAAAACCAGTCTTACATGCATAACTTTTAACAAGGCTTTTTTTTTCTGCTCACTAAGGCTCCATTTGATCAAATTCGGTAAGAATTGTATTATTCATTCTTTTTTCTTCGGCTTAGTCCCTTTATTCGTCTGGGGTCTCCACAGCGGAATGAACCGCCAACTTATCCAGCATATGTGTTTTTTTTTTTTTTTTTTTTTTTTTTTTTTTTTTACAGCGGATGCCTTTCCAGCCTCAACATGCAAACTCTACAAGGAAATACCAACTGATCTAGCCGGGCCTCAAACCAGCAACCTTCCTGCTGTGAGGGCACAGTGCAAACCACTGAGCCACCGTGTCACCCGGAATTGTAATATTGTGGAATATTATTACAGCTAATCTGTTTTAAAATGCAATTTATTCTTGTGAGAAATTTCCAGCAGGGTCAGATATTAATTATTAGTTAATTAGCTATATATCACATATAGCTAACACCGGAAGATAACAATAATTATTTATATTATTTCTTAAATTTCCCAATAATTGTATTTTGTTAAAGTCTACCCCTACCACAACCCTAAACCCAACCATCACAGTAATGTAAAAACAAATCTGGATCTGGAATCTTCTCTGTTGGTATAACAGCCTGATAACAGGCATCTGAGCCTACCAGTAGGTGCAGAAGGCCCCTACAGGCCCATATTTTTCAGCTGATAACCAATGATAACGCTCATTCAATCGAGTGAAAACATTTGAAGTAGGTAAATTTGTTCAAACACTTTAATCATTCAGAATAATATAAACTGTCTTCACTAAATACTAAATGATATGTTAACAAAAAAACAAGGTATGGCAAATCAATAAATCATTATTAATGATAAATAAATAAAAAATATTTTTTTAAAATGTAACCAATAACTACACAGTAAAAAAATCTGTAATTTAGCATAATTGTAAGTTTTCCATAGTTTGTGATTCTTGTTTGTATTTAATATTTCCCCCATTTATTTATGCTTTTGAATCACATTATAAGATTTTGATCTTTTTTCCAACAACTTTTAACCTTGAAAAGTTCTTTTATGAACATTTTTAATAGTTTAAAGTGATAAATTGTCTGCGTTGGTGTTGTATATTCAGGAACAAAAACCTTATAATAAATTTTGAGTACATTTTCTGTTATTTTAGAGTTATTTATTCATTCATTTATTCATAGGAAAGGAAACAGGAGCAGGAAACAGGAGCACCTGGAGGAAACCCACGCGAACACGGGGAGAACATGCAAACTCCACACAGAAACGCCAACTGGCCCAGCCGGGACTCAAGTTATTTATTTATATATTAAGTGTCATACATTATATAATTTTATATAATTAAACTACTAAAACATCAATAAAAGTCACTTTGTTAAACTGTACATTCTATGATTAAAAAATAAAACACAATTAAAAGTATCCAAATCCAGTCAAAAATTCCTTGTTTCTCTGGATCATAATTGTAAATATACTACTTATTGTCATTAAAAGCATTGTGCAAATGCATATAGTTATATTTGTTTTAGCAGTATATATTGAAATTGTGGTGCATTTAAGAATACAGATAAACAATAACTGTATTAACAATTGGTAATTACTGTAAAAGTAATGTTCAATATCGATACCAATAATTGTTAATGAACATTGTTGTCCAATGTTTTCACTCATGGCTTCCATTTTCGGACCCGATTGTACCTATAAAAGATCTTTACTGGGCCTTTGATCTTTGATAACGTCAAGGAATTGAAAGAGAAGCGTAAAAGACCAGCACTCTCACCCAGACGAGGCTGAAGTCTTTCTCTGATGCATAAGCAGACATGAAAGTATATGGAAACTGCATTTAGTTATATAACATGTTTTAGCCCACTGAGCCGTTCCTACACATTGTACTGCATGTCAATAAAGCTTTTTAGGCCTTATTGAGACTCCTGGGATACAAGTTGTGTGTTGTGTGAATATTGTTATGCGCCAAGATGTCGATCATCCAGAACAGATAAAACGAAACACTACATATTGTCCAATTTTCAAAGGACAAATAACTTTATAACTAATATGAATTATCAAAATGGACAAGACATGGTATCTAACTTTCAGGTGAAGATTTTGTATTGTCGACAAAAATACGTGGGTATTTAGATATTTACTTGGAAATTTGCTGATTTTATTGTCTCTGAGATAAGTATTCGCTGAGGTTGATGGATTTTTTTGATTTCCGGTTTCCCCCACAGTCCAAAGACATGCGGTATAGGTGAATTAGGTAAGCTAAATTGTCCATAGTGTATGTATGTGAATGACTGTGTATGGATGTTTCCCAGTGATGGGTTGCAGCTGGCATGGCATCCACTGCGTAAAACATGTGCTGGATAAGTTGGCGATTCATTCCACTGTGGTGAACCCAGATTAATAAAGCAACTAAGCCATAAGGAAATGAATGAATGAATGAATGAATTTATATATTTAGCTTTTATTTCTGATTAACTGTGCAACCCTAATGACCATGTATTGTATGTACTATAGACAATCCAACATCCTTACTTTAAAATTAGATTCTATGTCTCATCTCATTTTTAATAAAAATCCATGTATTTCTAAGCTGTGTGTCCTCTGGAAATTTGTGAAATAATATATTTGGTGTTTTGACTGCTAGACGATCGACATCCCAGCACACCATAATGAGTTTAAGTGGACTTCCAATTTCCTCTAATTGGGCACTCAAGCACTGCTGACAAAAAACCTTGTAAAATCAGAATGCTAAGTTGAAATGAAATGTACAATGAGGTCTAAAAGCAAAAGAATACCAATGAACAACATTTTTTACTTACATAATTTTTAGAAAAATCGATTCTGCTCACCAAGGCTCAATTTACTTCCTAACAAATGGAGCAAAAACCATATTTAATACTATTATAATGTAACCCTCTGTCGTCTGACGGTGTTTGGGGGACGGGAGAAGTCCTCATGTGCCCTGACATTTTTGCTTTTTTCATATGCTTATAAACCAACATAGGTTCATTCTGAAACCGTAGCTCTATATACATTTCTGGTGATCACGAATTATGTAGCCAGAAATACATGTGGCAGCATTTCCTTTTTAAAACGAATGCTACAAGGTGGTATGACACGGTTCCTTTACGCGCTTACCAGCTGACTGCTTATCTCCGTATGGTCGACTTTCCCACTGTTAACAGTTTTTCAGGTATAGCTCGCCATGTACATTGGCAAACTTAAGACACAGAGAGGAGGTCACCGTGATGATGGGGTTCGAGTACGGTAAAGAACGGTTCCAGAAAGCAGGTAAGACAAAAACTGATGCCAAAAAATTAACACTAGAATCGCCATGGGATCAATTTTACCTATCAATGTTATTCAAATGTACATAACAGACCTTCATTTAAACAATCAAGCCTCCTAGTCATTGACTTTTACTAAAATTTTCTTATTTGCAATTCCTAGATATTAAAAATTGTTTAATTAATAAAAGAATAAAAAGTGGGACGTTCATACCTAAAAGATCCAGCGTGGGTTAAATTGACCTACTATAAAAGAAATGCTTGGTTTTATGCACTGCTTATGTTTGAAATTACTCATCAATAACTTTTAATTTTACTAACTGAATTAGTGGCTATATTAAATGAATAAACTCACAATGACTAAAAGAAGGCGAATTCTAGAGCTATTAAAAACACAAAATGCAATGACTGATGGAGAGTCTGGAGAAATAAGTTATGCATCAGAGTGTGATGGATCAAATTTAGATATTTAAACCTATTAAATATTTAAAAATACTCATAACCTACTCCTAAAATAATCTTGTTATCCTGAAATAATTATTTCATGAGTCTAAACACTTTTTGTTAACAGTGGCAAAAAAACAATACAATATATATTGATACAATAGCGTGTTTGTTTGTTAGTTTTTTTCAGCAATTTTCTAAACAAAATTTGTCCTGGGTAAAATTTACCCACACTGGCAATTTTAGGTGTACAGCGACCTCTGGCAGCTCTACTGTTAAATAAACAAGTAAATAACAGGGTGAGAATGTGGTAAAATCTAAAATGTGGTGAAAATCAAGCAAGGGCTTTTCTTTTTCTGGATTGCTTTCGAAAACACTGTCGGTTTGGGTTTAGGGAAGTGGGTTGGCGAGTCAATCTGTGCTTTTGAAAACACTTTAGGCTGGGTTTGGGGAGGAAGGAGGGTGGATCAGTCAATCTGTCAGTAAGTTGATCATTCAGTAAGTCAGTCAGTCGACAGTGGCCTTTGGTGGATTTATGTGAGAGGGCACTCGCAAGAGAAATATGAGATCTCAAAAAGCGTGCACAGCAGCCTCAGGTGGAATTGCGAAAACAAAAAAATCTGCAATAAAAGTAGCTCGTTGGACATGTTTGGCGCTCTCCAGAAATGTATATATATAGGGATACGTTTTAGAATGAGCCTGGGTTGCTATAAATACAGTCTAATACCACTGTAAACATTTGAAACCGGGCTACATTAATACGTTAATTATTATTAATTAGTATTAATCCATTTATGTAGAATATTGTGTTTGAGAAAGAAACTTTAGGCATGGATAGTGAAAAATAATATATATATTTTTTTAAGTCACTGAAATATCTATTATGTTAAAGCAGGGGTTTTCAAAGTGTGAGGTGTGCCTCCCCTGGGGGGTGCCAGAGCATGTCAGGGGAGGCGCAGGAAAAAATATTATATAATAAAAATATAATTATTAAGTTAAATTATTATATGTATTTTTTATTATTTCAACGTTTTAATTAAACAAAGCTAAAAAAAATAATACGTCAAAAATAAGAAAACCTTTTTTACCCAGAAGGCCATAGCTGTGAATTCGCTTCTGTTTGGTAAGCCCGCAAATACAGATATATGCCTGCTAATCATGCTGCTAATACAATGGATCAGTTTCTGAGACCCCCCGATTCAAAGCCTTCAAGTTCAGGGCTTAAACCCAAAGGACAACGATGTGATGATCAGTATTTGAGTTTAGGATTTACGTGGACAGGACCAGCTGATGAACCACAACCTTTATGTGTGGTTTGTCAAGATATTTTGGCTAATGACAGCATGAGACCCGCTAAACTTCGGCAACACCTTGAAACCAAGCATGATGAGGTAGCAGGAAAACCTCCAGAATTCAGACCTCCTTCAAACCTCCGTGCAGAACGTCAGCCAGCAGCCTATCAATGCAACTGCTGCGGTAAAGAATGCCTCTCCCGTATTGGTCTCTTCAGCCACCGACGACGCTGTCTCAGACAATCAGTCATGCCTCAAGAGTTAGGATAAATCATCCATGGTCAACACTGACCCGACGGAGGCCTACTACTAATAACAGCAAGCTGAATAAGCTCAACCTCATCGATTCTTTAAATTCAGATCATGCTTTTGAGCATTTTTCAGTTTAGCTAGCTTTCACACCACCCCGATTGGTCTCGATGCCAGTCCAATAATTCGCCGATACGCCTCAGAGCATCTCTCCTCTCTTGTGTGCTTCATTGGCTCCAGGATTGATCGCTGGCTGTTTGTGTCCAGGTCAATGTGCTTATCAGTTTGCCAGCGCTCAACCCCACCTGCTACCGCACAGTGCTAGTTTGGCAGCGTTCAAGTGCATAGAGTGTAAACAGTTACCCGAATATGCCAAGTTTCTCAGTTCGCTCACAATAGATCTTGAGGCTCTGGCGCACCAGAAGTGGCCGGAGGAGGCCAAAACCTGCCAGACGTGATACTCCTGCAGGGAAAGTGTCAATGGAAAAGTGGTTGACTTCTTATCCCCGGCCATTTTTTCAAAGCCAAATAAAATCAAAGAGACACTTCAGACCGATTCATGGAGCGAGAGATGGCTGGTGAAATTGAACCTGCCTGTTCTAATCAAGAAGAGCTCAATTTAAGGGGAGTTAGTTATGAATTTAAGGGATGGTTATAAAATCTTTAGCAGTATCTCTGGGTTCTCAGCGTGCAGGTTCCAGTTGAGTCACCCCCCAATGAAATGTGTCACTCGAAATTGGGCTGGATTACATATTTACTAGCTAATGTACTATGCAGTGTGTGTGAGTAAATGAGGAAAGCAAACAGAGAAATGCCTGTTTGTGTCTGATCTTGAAAACGATGCATGACGTTGGAGTAGATTTGGGAATAAGAGACTTCTGAATAATCCTCGTGAAGATTTCTGGTAATGTAAGAAGAAGGAAGATTTGAAGTAAAAAATAAATAAATAAATGAAACCATTCAAATTTACATTATTCAGTTTTTTTCCTTGATATTTGCAAGTGTTAAATAATGTAAATGTTAACATTTATTTTCATTGCTTTAGGTAATTAACATACAAGGCATAATATTAATGTATAAATAGTGTATAAATGAATTATAATGATGTAATGAATAATAATAACGGATGGATTACATAATTAATGCAGTTTGTATGAGTAAATGAGAAAAGCAAACAGAGAAATGTGTGTATGTGTCTTATCTTGAAAGCAATGCATGATGTTGGAGAAGATTTGGGAATAAGAAATTTTTGAAAAATCCTTGTGAATATTTCTGGTAATGTATTAAAATATAAAGTAAAGTAAATAAATAAATAAAAAAAACCAAGAATGACAGCATTCAAATCATCATTATTCAGTTTGTTTTCTTGCTATGTATGAGTTAAATAATGTAAATGTTAACATTTAAATGTGCTTTAGGTAATTAACATATAATGCATAATATGAATGTATAAATATTGTATGAATGAATTATAATAATGTAATGAATAATAATAATGCATAAAAATATAAGCTGTAAATATATCAAGAGTACATTATACAATTGCTGGGTTTCACACAATAGATTTTTTGTTGCGACAACATGAAGGAATTAGGTAAACTTACTACAGACTAATGTGGATTGGATGTTTAAAAAGTCTCCCAAAAATACCTGTGTTGTTTCAGCTTAATTTTAACTATGTTACACAAACAAGTGTAATTATTTTTATTTTTTTTTTGAGTGTATGAGAGATTATGAGATATGTCCAGTGTTGTGTTTGTATTTATGATTATTTAGGTAGCACCATTGTTCTGCGAGACACAACATTATGTGTATGTCAACAAATGTAGCGGAATGACAATAAAGCTTGACTTGAATTGACTTGATTTTAGATCTTCTGCATACATTTTATGCATCCACAGGCCCATATAGCCTGGTGAAAGGGGTGTTTTTTTTTTTTTCAAAAGGTGGATCTTTTTGCATCAACTTCATTTTTTTAAATTTAATTATAAAGTTTCAATCCTGCATTCAGTGACTTTTTAAGCACTGTTTTTAGTTGGATTAGCTTGTTGGATGGTAATCATAACAACACTTTGTGATGTATTAAAGGTAATTCATAAAGATTAAGAAAAGAAAATCTATCTATATATATATATATATATATATATATATATATATATATATATATATATATATATATATATATATATATATATATATATATATATATATATATATATATATATATATATAGATATATAGTTTTTATATAAACTTATTACATTTTATATCATCAGGAAAAACATTCAACTTTCATAAATAAATGTGAATAAATTGTCATAATTTGATCATTTGAATATTAAACAATTAAATAATAAAATTAATATCAATAATAATTATAACAATAATTATGATTTTTCTAGCCTCTCTTGTAAAAAAGTACTTTTTGAAAATTCATAGATAACAACAATAGCCTAATTAGTATTAAAATAAACTTTAATATAGTCCACTTTTGGTGCTTCACACTTTTTTATTGGATATTTTTTTCTTTCAAGAGTAAGGTCCTAGATCTAGAATAAAAGTTAAACATGAAAAAAAAATGTCTCTATTTAACAACAATACAGTAGGTCAGTAGTGAAATATGAATTAACTCACGTCAGATTCCGCTAGGTCTAGGTCTTAAAGCCTTATGGGTTATGTTTACAATTTATGATGGCTTAGCTGTCAAACGGCCTGATCTTTCAGTCTTTAGATTAAATTTAATTACATTTTTAATAAATCTTCTATATGAACAATTTTAAATATTTTATGCAACACTGAAAAATTGTAACATTGATAATGTGTTATTATTTTATACTTCATAAATACATAACCATTGGTAAGTTTATACTCGTATATAATTATTGAATCATTTTATTAAATGTATTTTACTTATTGTATCCATATTTGTAGGAACATATGGAAGACAGAAAACACCTAGATGCACAAATACAGATTATCCACAGGTCACCAGAAGTGTTAGTACATCATAGTCCCTGACACACAAGTACCTGTCGCTCTCATATAATTCATTTCAAAACAAGAATATCAACTATAACAGGCAATTTGACTGTGTAGGCGACCGCGTGATGCATCTGTATAGTTTGATTGATTTTAAAACGCACCTTCAATGTTAAAGGCAAGCCCATGCCCTTGATTCTACCACACAGAAAAGCCTTATGTCAACACTTTACAAACCTCTGTCACTTCGGCATAGATTGAGCTGACCTAAAGTCAAACTCATCCCAGCCGTTCGACCCCCGTGAAACACATATCTCTCTTCTGCACGAAAACACTCTGAATTTCACTCCATTACAGAATGGCTTCTGCAGTTCCAGCCCAGTCATTCAGTCAAAATGTGAAGGATTCAAACGGAGCAGATGTTGCATCATATCACTTTTTTCGAAGCAAGTAATGTCAAATTTTTAGCTGCGCAAAATAGCATTCGCTCACCGACTGATCTAACCACACGGAAAAAGGTAGGATTGAAAAAGTGGACTGGCAGAGAGAGCCAAGCTTTCACGCCGCGTTTCAAGAAGTAGATGAATTCCCACACAGCCCCAGACTGCCAGCCTCCATTACGCTTCTCCAATCTCCATAACCTGAATGACTTAAACACATCTGGACATTTAGGCTAATTAAGGCTCCATGATTGATCCTGTTAAGCAATTAAAGGATTGAATTAAACAAAGTTCAAGGAAAAGCAACCCATCAGCAGGAGTTCATTCGATGATTTGCATTTAATTAGCGTTGGTGGGTCCGGGCAAATTACCTAGCCTAAATTTGCCAGTCTGAGAAGGCGTCCTCCAGACTCAAAATATCGATCCGGCGCAATGGTTGTTGTTGTCCTTGGAGATATTCTCAGATTTGTTCAATGCTTATCTTAAATTTAGGAGATTTTTTATTTTTATTTTATTTACTCTAAATTCCAGCAGCCTCTAGATATGCAACTGGGAGATTTCAAAAAACATAGGTTGTATGATGTTATTGACAGGGGGTTCGCAGGTGAAAGTCAGGAGGGTTGGAAAGTTAGGAAAGAAATTGAAGAGCAAGGAGGGGCGGGGGTACATGTGAGAAGGGGGATTGGTAAAATAAGGTGCCAGATCTGATTTCAGAGATGATCCGGATCAGAATCCGGCTTGTTGTGACGCAAATTAAGCCCTGGGTCTGGCAAAGAATGGTGCCATAAAGCAGGTATGACAAAAACAGAAGCCAAAAAATGAAATAAACAAATAAATAACAGGGTGATGATGAGGTAAAATTTCAAAATGTGGTAAAAATCTGTTTTTTTTTTTTCTTTTTCTGGATTGCTTTTCAAAACAGGTGCCAGATCAGATTTCGGAGGAGCCGGATCCAGACCCAGCTTGTTCTGGAACAAATTAAGCCCTGGGTTTAGAAAAGGGGATGGGTGGTGGTATTGGACGTTTGGTCAGTCAGTAAGTCAGTCAGTCAGTCAGTCAGTCATTCAGTCAGTCAGTCAATCAGTCGATAACGTTGGATTTACGCAAGAAGAGCAGGCACAAATGGCATTCGCAAGAAAAATTAAAGCCCTCAAAAAGTGTACACAGCAGCCTCTGGTGCATTTATGAAAACAAAAACTGCAAAATTAACGTAGCTCATGGGGACGTATTTGGCGCTCTCCAGAAATATATATAGGGGTAAATTTTCAGAAAGAGCCTGGGTTGAATAATTTTCCAGCAAATGTTTTTACTGAAATTTTTAACTGATTAAGATGACTTGATAAATACTGTATAAGAAGCACAGTGCAACCTCACTTTCTAATTCTGATGCCAGATAATTTTTTTATGATCTTTAATTTATTACTCTTTCAAAAAACAATCATAAAAAAACGCAGGATAATAACCTATATAAAATAAAATAAAAAAACACTGGACCACAAAGTATTTTTGCATGTTTTTGTGGAAAAAGGCAGAAATAAAGTACGTTATAAAATCAGTAAAAAAAAAATTTTTTACTCTAACATTATGTAAAGATCATGTCTTGTTAATATTTTTATATATTTCCTTTCATAAGCATAATAAAACTTCTGATTAGTGTTATGCATAGCTAAGAATTTAACTGGGTCAATTGTAAAAGGCGATTCCCTAAACATTTGTATTTTTTTGAACACAGATTTTCAAATAGTGGTATCACCGCCAACTAGTATCATATCACAACAAACTAACTGATTTAAAGCATATTTATCTTTTTTCAGTTGTGGAACTTATGCTTTTTGGTTCAGGATCACAAATGGTCAAATCAACCCAATCTTATTCTCCAGTCTTTACTGTATGTAAACACTACAATCAGATTCAAAAATGCAAAAAAGGTGCCCAGAGTTAATGGAGGGAATCAAGACGTTCTCTCTGTTTCAAACAAAGCTACTGAAAGGCTTTAGCAGACTTTAATGAAAGTTTTATTGTGTTTTTGAGCCTTTTTCAAAGCTTTAGTCTCCATTCATTTTTATTGCATGACAATTTTCTTATGCGTTCCTCAGTAAAATAAAGAAGCTTAGAACAAAGGGTGTATAAAAAATGAATTTGAATGTCTCTATTTTTAATTTTAAGCATAGTTACAGCAATATTACAAATTTCAGGCCATGCTTTAATTTTATACAATTCACACTTCTAAACCATTAACTAAGAGGTTTTAACTTAATAAACTACCAATTAACTGCTTATTAATAGTTAGTAAGGTAGTAGTTGGGTTTGAGGAATGATATTATACAAAATAAGATCCTTCACTGTAAAAAAAATCAGTTAATTAAGAGTTTTCATATTCTGTGACACACAAGTGTTTTTGGTTTATTTACGGTTGTGCTCTGTCGCCTTTTGATGTTGAAAATTCAACTCTACAGTTTAATATACTGACTTTTATTGACATTTTAGTAGTTTGATACAATATAATATACTGTAAAAGAAATAATAATTTATAGAGAAATAAGTGTGTGAAATAACAGAAATTGTATTGGTGGTTTATTACAAGGTTTTTGTACAGAAACATACATCACCAACCCAGAAAATATATAACTTTAAACCAGGGGTCTCAAACTCAAATTCGCAGGGGGCCATATCCGTGACTGACAGTTCATAGGAGGGCTGTTTTAACATTCAAGCACAACAAAAAAGTGGAAACCTGATGTAATTGATGCACTCAGACATTCTTCTCCAGAGTATCAAAGCTCCTTCTTGTTGGTTCTTGTTATACATATTAAAGAGTTAGTTTAACCCTCCTGTCGTGTTCACTTCCCGCCCCTTACTTTAGGGTTCCCGGTCAAAAGTGACCAGTGGTTTTAACTGCTATTAAAAGCAATTTTTAAAAGCAATTTTTTAATTTAACATTCTTAAGCTGTGAACAATGTCTCAAAATAGTGTTTAACATGAATTTATTGAACTAGACAGTGACACAAATAGCGATTTGGGATGGTGTGTATGGAGATGTATTCTGTCTGATGGATGAATATAGTCTGGATACCCATTCTACTATATTCTACATTATACTATATATTATAATTCTACACGTCACTGTCAGGCTAATTTAATTAGCACTCGACAGACACCCATTGCTTTCAACTAATTCGGCAGACCTGAAACGCCAGCATCATGCTAGAGATGACTTTATCAAGGTTATGCAGCATTTCCCCATTCACTTACACCCGCAAGATGCTGTTTTAAAGTCCAAACTCATCATCGGGTTTCTTCTCCTCCTCCACCTGTGCTCACGATCAAGACAAGCTGTCATGGCGTGGGTCGTCCGCGTGACGGTGAGGGTCAGTGCTTATTCTGCGCTGACATAATGGGAAATGACTGCTCCCGTGGTTTTCTCGAGAGTCCCGAACGCTCCGCCGCTCGTTTTCCGACGTGCCGCATGCTTGATGAGAGCGCGCTTCATTAGCATGTGTCAAGCCTTGCGTTTGGAGCCCTGACCCGCGTGTTGGCCCCCGATAACATGGAGCCTGGGCCTGACAGCGTTCCCTGAGCGTTCCCCGTTCTCATCACCTTCAATAATCAGCAAACATATGGCTCGCCGAGCTGCCGCCGCCGATTAAGAGGCGGGAGACGAAACTCCCTGGGAAAGTTATTAGTTGTCAGGGCCTGTCGTAAACATGATTAACTGATAAGCAGCTGCAACTGTGGCAAACTGGAGAAAGAAAGATGGAGCTCGTCTGGATGAAGACCTTAATCTAGGATCTGTTTATCCCTCAACGGCGGGTACGCGGGGGTGGTGGTTTTTAATTGTGTCGATGGCACAGGTGTTTGTTTGTGTGTGTGTGGCGAGCGTGTGAGAAGTAATATTTTATTAAGAATGGAACTCGTAGCTGTTTTAATTAAGGTAAATGGATTCCTGGGAATCCTTTGGGGATTTTGGAATGATAGAGTTTCTTGTTTTTCTCCCACTCATGGCGGTGTACTGTAAATCTGGGGGAGCTGCGAAACACGCTCACAGTTAAGATGTCCATGTTAGTTTGTTTTTGCCCTGTTCATTTTAAATAGAAGCAAATTTTATTTATTTATTTATTTATTTATTTATTTATTTATTTATTTATTTATTTATTTATTTATTTATTTATTTATTTATTTATTTATTTATTTATTTATTTATTTAGTATTTATTATTATTATTATTTTTATTAGTAGTAATAGTAGTAATAATATTAATATTAATAGCATTATTATTATTATTATTATTAGTAGTAGTAGTAGTAGTAGTAGTATTGTTATTAGTATTAATATTGTTATTATTATTATTATTATAGTTATTATTATTATTATTATTAATATTATTATTGTTGTTGTTGTTGTTGTTGTTGTTATTAATATTATTTTATAAGGTATTATTACTATTATTATTATTATTATTATTATTATTATTAGTAGTAGTAGTAGTAGTAGTAGTATTAATATTATTATCATCATTATCATTATTATTATTAATATGTATTATTACTATTATTATTTGTAGTAGTATTATTATCATCATCATCATCATTATTAGTATTATTATTATTATTCTGAAACCGGGCTAAGCGGGCTTGTGCCCTGACACAAACCTGATTTCACCAAGTAGGACATGCTCCTAGATTAAAATCTATGTTGATCCTGCAACAACATTCCAATCAGCCAATCAGATTTCAGGGATATGTTTACCGTTAATGTTAATTTTAGGCTTACTGTTTAAAAAAAAAAAAATATATATATATATATATATGTGTGTGTGTGTGTGTGTGTGTGTGTGTGTGTGTGTGTGTGTGTGTGTGTGTGTGTGTGTTATATTAACATATTGAAACATATTAAAGAGAATGTATAAACATATGAAAAGTTACAATATAGGGCTACTTGCAAACCAATAACTAGCGCCTTGAGTTGTATTAAAACAGATTGCTTAACCATTTTTTTTTTTTTTTTTTTTATGACACATACATATTTAGCACTGGCAGAGAGTTACCTTGACTGCATAGGTTTATGTACCTCACTGTCTCTCTCGGTCTCTCTCTCTCTTAGAACAGTGCTGCTGTATGCAATCTAGGTAACCCATTATTTATCAGGTGGGGATTAACTAATGGATAAGGTATTAAGACAGAAACATACAGTCTATGCATATTTCACCATGTGCACTTATCACTCACCATCAGAACAGAGTAAGCAGAGATTTATATGTCAATAAATCACCCCTAGAAACTATATAGCACCAGTAACATTTGCGCCTGAGACCTAATTTACAATGCAAACATGAGGACGAAATACACAATGGCAGTTTTCTGAGACGCCCTCTAAAGAGAGTTTTTTTTTTCCAAATATATTATTCTATTAGTAACCGAGAGCGTGCAAATTACACTTTATAGCCAGCAGTTCACCTATGTGGATTACATTGTTTTCGCATGAACTGCACCCCTGATCACCCTTTGCGAGACCCTGCAAAACACAGCAGTTGTTTATCAGTGCTTTGAAGCAGGACTGCAGGGAGGAGAGAAGACGGGACAGAGACTAGAAGAAGAATGAGGACAAGAAGGGGGTATTTATATAAAGACAGGGTGAGAAAACAAAGATGGAAAGAGCTAATAAAGTGTGTACCGGCCTAATAAATAATCAAGAAAGGGCTCATGAATTTAACAACAGGACACTAAGAAACCAGTGAACCCAGCTGCAGATTCACAAATACTCCAGGAAGTCTTAAAAGCTGCTTCACTTTTGAATTATTAAGATTTTTAATGCTTTTCAAAGTAGTTCCTTCTCAACAAGGCAGCAATTAGTTACAGTAAAAACTATAATATAATTTTAATTTAAAATAACAGTTTTCTCATTCTTTAAATGTAATGTATTCCTGTAAAGGCAACGCTACATTTTCAGGATCATTAGTCCAATTTTCATAGTAAAATGATTCTCTAGAAATCATGCTAATATGCTAATTTGGTGAACCTGAAACTTTATTTATTACTATCAGTGTTCAAAAAAGTTGTGCTACAGTACATACTATTTCAGTGGAAACTTGTTTTAGCTGTTAGTCGCTGGTGACATGGTGGCTCAGTGGTTAGCACTGTTGCCTCACAGGAAGAAGATCACTGGTTGAAGTCCCAGCTGGATCAGTTGGTATTTCTATGTGAAGTTTGCATGTTCTCCCTGTAAAACATATGCTGAATAAGTTGGTGGGTCATTCCACTGTGGTGATATCTGATGAATAAAGGGGCTAAACCGTAGCTCCTAAACATTTCTGGAGATCGCAAAATATGTTGCCAGAGCTACTGTACGTATGGCTGCATTTCATCTTAAAAATGAACGCTATGGGATGTGTGGTATGACACAGCTGCCAGCTACTGTTTTTATTTTGCTCTACCAGCTGGCCACTTGGACAGCATTTCTGCTGTTATCAGTTTGCCCAGTAGCTCACTATGTATGTTTCCAAACTCGAGACGACGAGAGGAGTTGACCACGACAACGGGGTACGAGTCCAGTGAAGAATGGTTCAAGATAGCAGGTAAAACAACAACAAGAAATACCAGGTTGAGAATGTGGTAAGGTCTGAAAATGTGGTAAAAATCAGGTGGTTGTGAGGGCTTTTCTTTTTCTGGATTACTTTTAAAAACATTGGGTTTAGTGAAGGGGGTGATCGGGTCAATCTGCAAATTTTGAAAGCACTGTCGGTTGGGTTTCGGGAAGGGGTGATCGGGTTAATCTGCAACTTTTGAAAACATAGTTGGATGGGTTTAGAAAAGTGGGTGATCGGGTCAATCTGTGATTTTTGAAAACACTGTCGATTGGGCTTAGGGAAGTGGGTGATCAGGTCAATCTGCGACTATTGAAAACACTGTTGGTTGGGTTTAGGGAAGGGGGTGATTGGGTCAGTCGGTGATTTTTGAAAACACTGTAGGTTGGGTTTAGGGAAGGGGTGATCAGGTCAATCTGCGACTATTGAAAACACTGTTGGTTGGGTTTAGGGAAGGGGGTAATTGGGTCAATCGGTGATTTTTGAAAACACTGTTGGTTGGGTTTAAGGAAGGGGTGATCAGGTTAATCTGCAACTATTGAAAACACTGTTGGTTGGGTTTAGGGAAGGGGTAATCGGGTCAATCTGTGATTTTTGAAAACACTGTCGATTGGGTTTAGGGAAGTGGGTGATCAGGTCAATCTGCGACTATTGAAATCACTGTTGGTTGGGTTTAGGGAAGGGGGTGATTGGGTCAGTAGGTGATTTTTGAAAACACTGTTGGTTGGGTTTAGGGAAGTGGGTGATCAGGTCAATCTGCGAATATTGAAAACACTGTTGGTTGGGTTTAGGGAAGGGGTAATCGGGTCAATCTGTGATTTTTGAAAACACTGTTGGTTGGGTTTAGGGAAGGGGTGATCGGGTCAATCTGTGATTTTTGAAAACACTGTTGGTTGGGTTTAGGGAAGGGGTGATCGGGTCAATCTACGACTCTTGAAAACACTGTTGGTTGGGTTTAGGGAAGGGGTGATCGGGTCAATCTGTGACTATTGAAAACACTGTTGGTTGGTTTTAGGGAAGGGGGTAATCGGGTCAAGCTGTGATTTTTGATAACACTGTCGGTTGGGTTTTGGGAAGGGGGTAATCGGGTCAATCGGTGATTTTTGAAAACAATGTCGATTAGGTTTAGGGAAGGGGTGATCGGGTCAATCTGTGATTTTTGAAAACACTGTTGGTTGAGTTTAAGGAAGGGGTTGATCGGGTCAATCTAGGTAAATCGAGAAGGATATAAACGGAGGTTGGAGCAAGCTCCAAGTGGGTGGGCCTTGAGCTCCAAGTGGGCTGTACAAACCTTGAGTTTTTAGTTACTTAATGTCTTTATTTATTTAATGTCGGTTGGTCGTCAATAGTGGATTCACACAATAACAGCAGGCGTGAATGGCACTCGCGAGAGAAATCTGAGATCTCAAAAAGCATACACAGCGGCTTCTGGTGGATTTGTGAAACTAAAACTGCAAAAAATAAAAAATAAAAAATTTAGCTCCTGGGATGTATTTTACACTCCAGAAATGTACATAGCGATACAAATCAATACTAAGCCTGGGTTGGTATTTTTGATGAACAAAAATCCTTGCAATTTCTCATTAAACCACCAAATATATCATGATTTTGTCAGATAATCAGAAAGCACATGCAATCAAAATATTTTTATGATATGTTTTATTTGTGATAAAATAAACAATTTTGTAAATCAGCATAAAAAAATGGTTTACTCTTATTTGTTAGTTTAAAACTAATTATAATGAATAATTATAATCAACATCATCATGTTCATCATCAACATGGTCTTAATTAGCATTTCTCAAATGCAATGTGATCACATATTTGCTTCACTGTATTTTAATAACAAAATAACAACCTTGCAGAGCAAAAGAGACATAAATAATAATAGTAATAATAATAATAATAATAAAAATAATAATTTCTAACATTTTAAAGCCAGTGTAGTGTATTTATTTGCTATCATATGGCAATTTCCTCAAACCTAAATTAGCATGCTTTTCAATTCAGTTGAGTTTAATCAAAATAAATAAATAAATAAATAAAGATTAATTGTATGGACTTGATCTACTCATTATGCATGAATTTAAATGCATTCGGCAGCACTCTATGCTTTAATTAATTCCATTGAGCTAAATAGTTTTGAGTGCATACTCTACACACATGAGGCATGAGTCATTAGGTCAGTTTCACTGTAAGTGGAAAAAAAATGTTATGTAAATATGTAAATGTGCTATGTGTCAACATTAAGGAGCCCTATCTTATACAGTAGATGATGGAAAAAGCTAAATGACACAATCTGAAAGCTAAAGAACTCACTTATGATTTCAGATCATCTTGAAGTCTGTGCACAGCCACACTCGCTTTGAACATTCAAGTTGTGTGCCAGGGGATGGCTGTGCCAAGTTCAGGGGCAAACACTGTCACACTTGAGTATAGTGATGCACCAGTCTTGATTTTATATTGGCTCATTCCAATATAGATTTTCAATTATTTTTTTTTTTTTAAACTATTTGAAACGCTATTACAGTAGGTTAGGTTGTTAAGCTTTGTTTAGTTGTTAGCTTTGTTAAATCATAAAAAACATACTTGTACAAAACACTATGCAGGCTGAATAAAAAAACAAATTCACTCTCCAGAAGCCTCTCACACCAATTCAGTATTTTCAGGAAGCATGAGATTCTGCCAGTGATTTTTCAAATGCAAACATAATCCACACATAGGATCAAATCAACAGATGCACAACTCAACGAACACTATGCTTACAACATTAGGTAGAGAAGTTTACTACAGCACTAGACAAGAAATAAAATTAACAAATATGCTTGCTATTTTCTGACTTTATGAAACTGAGCATATGTCTCATCTGTACAATCTTATAATTTTTACAACATTAAGGAATCTTGGAAGTTTAAAATGAACAATGGTCAATATTTATCAAATTTGTTAAAGTGAATGCAGAATATCCTTTTTTTTTTCTTTTCTTTTCTCTTCTGCGCATTTTGGTCATTGCTTATGGTGCCTTTGCTGCCACTATAATACTCTCAGCTTCTCTGGTCTCTTTCAAATGGAAAGTTCACCCAAAAAATTACAACTAAATATTCTAACATTACTTACCCTCTACCTGTTGAAGACAAAACAAGATATTCTGAAGATTGGCAGACTGTAGCTTTTGAGTTCCATAGTAATTTTTTCTACTACAGATTTAATGGTTAACAGTTTTCAACATTCTTTAATATACAGTTTATGTCAGAATTATTAGCCCCCTTTAGAATTTAGTTTTCTTTTTTTAAATATTTCTCAAATTATGTTTAACGGAGCAAGGAAATTTTCACAGAATGTCTGATAATATTTTATATAGTCTTATTTGTTTTATTTTGGCTAGAATAAAAGCAGTTTTTATTTTTTAAAAGCCATTTTAAGGTCAAAATTATTAGCCCCTTTATGTTTTCGATAGTCTACAGAACAAACCGTCATTATGCAATAATTGCTTAATTACCATAACCTGCCTAGTTTACCTAATTAACAAGCCTTTAAGGCCTTTAAATATCACTTTAAGCTGTATAGAAGTGTCTTGAAAAATATCTAGTCAAATATTATTTACTGTCATCATGGAAAAATACAATAAATAAGTCATTAGAAATGAGTTATTAAAACTATTATGTTTAGAAATGTGTTGAAAAAATCTCTCCATTAAACAGAAATTGTGGAAAAAAATAAATAGGGGCTAATAATTCAGGAGGGTAATCATTCTGACTTCACTGTATCTTAATTTGTCATCAACAGAAATAAGAAATTCACAAAGCCTTAGAAACTCCTAAGAGTGGGGAAATTGTGAATAAAATTTCACTTTTGGGTGAACAATCTTTTTAATGCTTCATTTATGGACTTTATAGTATAAAATAGTTGCAGGGTAATTTGGTAAACAACTTAAAACAAAGATTAAATGGATGAATGAATGAATGAATGAATGAATGAATGAATGAATGAATGAATGAATGAATGAATGAATGAATGAATGAATCAATCAATCAATCAATCAATCAATCAAGGAACAAACCAACCAACCAAACCAACCAACCAATCAATTATCAAAATCAACTAACTAATTGTTGAAGCAACCAATTAATGAACAAACCAACCAATTAACCAATTAATGAATGAACCAGCCAACCAATCATTAAATGAACAAACCAATCAAACAATCCTTGAACCAACCAACCAACCCACCAATCATTGAACGTAAGAATGAACGAACCAACCAAACCAACCAACCAACCAACCAACCAAACCAACCAACCAACCAACCAACCAACCAACCAACCAACCAACCAATCAACCCAATCAAACAACCAACCAACCAACCAACCAACCAAACCAACCAACCAACCAAACAACCAACTAACCAACCAACCAACCAAACCAACCAACCATCCAACCAACCAACCAACCAACCAACCAACCAACCATCCAACCAATAAATGAATGAACCAACCAACCAGCCAACCAACAAATTATTGAACAAACCAACAAACCAACCAATCGACCAACCAACTAACCAATCGACCAACCAACCAACACAACCAACCAACCAACCAACTAACCAACCGACCAACCAACCAACCAACCAACCAAACCAACCAATTAATGAATGAACCAACCAACCAAACAAACAAACCAACTAGTCATTAAACGAACGAATCAACCCTCCAATCAACCAACCAACCAACCAACCAAATCAACCAATTAATGAAGGAACTAACCAACCAAACCAAAAAATCATTGAACGAATCAACCAACTAACCAATCATTGTATGAATCAACAAACCAATCATCCTAACCAGCCAGGCAACCAACCGACCAACCAATTAATGAATGAACCAAACAACCAAACCAGCCAATCATTGAATGAACCAACAAAACAACCAACTAATCATTGAACGAACCAACAAACCAACCAACCAATCAACCAAATAAACCAACCAACAAACCAACCAAGCCACCAATCAACCAACCAATCAAATAACCAACTAACTAATCAAATGATTAAGCTCATGGTTGCTGATTGAGTGTATACAGGAAAAAAGATTGAAATCAGATTGAAATCAGAAAGGCCAGATTTAAAATGTGCATGCCATCAATAAATTCATCTCTATCTGAGCTCATCTGAACCCAGGCAGGCCATTTTTTATGCCAAATCATCAGATTACTTTTACTCCTTGTTTCGCACATCTGCTTCTCTTGTTCCACATCCGTCTCGTTGTGCTGCTGTCAGCCTGAGTGACACGTGTAAGAATAAAGCTTTATATTAAGAGCAGTGATCAATGCCTGCAGATGGATGTGTGGTTGGGTGTTTTCGCTCAAGCATTGACTCCAATAGTGATTAAACAATCCACTGGTTAAATTTTGGTGCAGGGCAATCATTGTAAAGCAGTTCTACATGATGATGTGATCAATACCCCGAAAGCAACAAGGCCTTCTGTATAGGAACATAGTGAAGATCGAATGAGTTCTTAACTCCTGCGGGATTACAATAAACCAACATTGATTACATTGGGATGGGAACATCTGCAATGTCTGAAATCAGCAAGAGGGAAAATGGCATTAAAATGATTTAGGAACAAATGATGTAATTCATTTCCACATCTTCTATTATCTTACTATATTCTATGTATTTATTCATTATTCTTTGGCTCACTCCGTTATTTATCAGGGGTTGCCACAGTAGAATGAACGATCAACTATTCCAACATATGTTTTACGCAGCGGTTGCCCTTTTAGCCACAACCCAGCATTAGGAAACACCCATACACTCTCACATTCACACACATACACTACAGCCAATTTTGTTTAATCAATTCTCCTATAGCGTGTCATCAACCGTCGCCAAAGTACTGTTCCAATTCAAAGTTCACATCTTGCCAAGTACAGATGAAATTCCTGGATGTGTACTTGCTCTGCCCCTTTGGCCAAGGATGCATCGAGAGGTGACTTGTGTGAACTTGCGAAGCTCAGGTATCCCAGAATGCATTGCAGCGTAACCAGCAAGCGCTAATGACAGAGGAGGAAACCCGCACAGTTTTAAAAATACTCATTTACTGTATCACAAAATAAAGTTCTAAGAGTTTTTCAGGTGACAATGGAGTTGTTTTAAACTCAAATCGACAGTTTATTCACAAAGATAGCACGTCTTTAACGATGTGGCTCAACTTATGCGGACTCCGACTCCCAGCCTGCCAGCGGGAGCTCCGTCATCAGCTCCCCCGCCAGAGCAGCTTTACTTCGGCCAGGCCATCTCGGACGTACCACTGGACCTCATCACTCCATTGTAGTTAAAACATAATATTTAATACATCTTGTGAATATCTAACCGACAGATTTTTGTCTTATAAATCTATTATTTGTTCTCAGGTGTATTATTTTGGCAGTGTTATTTTGTTGCCGTTTATAATGAAATAATAAATTAAAAGTCTTTAATTATGTTACCGTGTTGTATGCTGTTTGTCTTTTGCCAAATTGTTTGACGTAATCTTTATTTCTTATCGTGTATGTCTTTATTTCTTATTGTATGTATAATTACTATTGTAGTTTAATAGATCTTATAATCAAAGCCACGTGTCAGTGTATATTAACTAATTTTAATTCACATTTATATGAATATATGTGTACATTTTCTTAAATCAATAATGTAGATTTATAATATTAATATAATATTAATTAAATCATTTTATTGTTAATGTACAAACAAAAATGAAGCATTGCAGTAAGAAATATTTATTTTGTACTGCTGTTTTTATATGCATGTCAATTTAATAAATAATATTTCTGCTACAAAACAAACAAAAGATTATAATAAATCATTCAATTCAATGATGAAAGCTGCAAAGCAGTCATCAGTAAATAAATAAAAAAAAATAATATACACCTCAAAAAAGAATAGACAAAAGAAAGAAAGTAAAGTCTCACTTCTATCACTCTTTAAAAGTTTTGGTTTCAGTTTGTGTCAATTTAAATGTTCAGTGTGAGATGATCTTCATTTTTCTGTGTTAGTGGAACAGCAGGGCGAGTCAGCCGACCCAATTTATGAGCAGGTTGAGCAGGATTATTGCGATGACCACCGGCGCAATACCGCTCTTTGTTATGAGCCGCAGTTTCAGTGTAAACTTAGTAAAGGCGAGCTTCTTTGGCGATGACATGTACAGTATTAGATTTGACTTTTAGCGAACATTTGCGCTGAACACGCAGTGAATGCAATGCATGGAGATTCGGGCACCTTCTCCAAGAAGCGCGTACTCGATTGATCTCAGCTGGTGGATCATTATTCACCACGTGACGTGTCATGATCGCTCTCATCTGCACCTCAATTTTAGGTGGGGTTTGCAAACCTGTGTGCTTTAAGTTTTTACTCTTCAGCCGTTTGCATTTCCCGTGGTCATAAAAGCTCCTTCCCTGTCATCTGACAGCGGAATACCTTGAGTGATTGACAGCTAATATGAACCAATATAGCGGCAGGGAAGAGCGATTCAGCACGTTTTTACAAAAAATCAAAACAGGTCGCACTACAACCATTATCTGCAGTCGCACTAATGCGCCCAAATATATTATGAGGTCGCATAGATTAATTTTCGGGCGCATATGCGACCAAAATGGTCGCAATTTCGAGCCCTGTAAGATGCAGGATGTAGCTAGGTAGCTAAGTGGCAGGCAGGGGCGGGAACAGCTTACCTTGGTTCTGGCCGGCGCGAGTTCCCTCCTAACACTTCCCGCCCGTCACAGCGTCTAACAAAGGGGCGGGGTGCGTGGTGACGTCACTGGCCTCCCTGCCCCTTTGTTTACACGGCGGGCGGGGAATGCCAGTGATTGCTGTGTACAGATAGAATCAGCGGAGTGGGGAGCGCTCCTTCTCCCCGCTCCGCTGATTCTGTCAGTGTACAGCGGTCGGCGCGGGCCACAAAATATTGCACTGAGGGCCGCAAATGGCCCGCGGGGCGCGAGTTTGAGACCCCTGATGTACAGTGAAACCAATGAATCCATGGTGAGGTAAGTGACGTTATAAAGTACACTACTGTTCCATTTGAAGAAGTACCCGACTTGTGTCCTCGCGTCCTCGGGAGTTCGTTCTTCCAAGTCTGAACTTGGCAAGTCTGAACTTCCAAGGACGCAAGTCCGAACTTTGCGTACTTGGTATTGAGAAACAGCCCATATTAACCACTAAGCCATTAGCCACTAAGCCATATTAAAACTGATAATAAAACGCAAAGTTAATGTTATAAATGGTTTTCAACTAGTTTTTAAACATCTGAATGGTTTGAGTGGATTGCAGGAATATTGTGCTAACAAAGATCATCTGTTTGTATGTCTGTATAAAAAACTGGCTTTATAAGACTGCCCATTAACCAATGAAACCCCATGTGTTTCTTCTGTATTGTTTCCTTGCTCCCTTGCTGGAAGAACAATAAATCTTTGAAAAAGGATCTTCCTGGGAAAGTGTTTACAGACAATGAATAAATATTGCATTGGTAAATATTGTATGAAATAAAAATGTGCATAACAATGTGGTCACACTTTACAATGAGGTTTCATTAATGCATTTACTAACATTTGCTAATAAGGAACTGTACTTGTACATCAATAGTTAATTATAGTTCAACATATGGTAATGTGTAAAATCGAGGCATGCTTGTTAACATTAGTTAATGCACTGTGAGCAAACAAACTAGAAAAACTTTTTTCAATTATCTATCATTAACAAAGGTGAATAAATACTGTAATAAATGCATTATCCATAGTTTGTTCATGTTAGTAAATACATTAAGAAATATTAACTAATACAACCTAATTGTAAAGTGTTACCAATAATTGGGTGTAACGTGGTCCACATTAATGCTTTAATGTTTTCTAGCTACATTTTTGGGAACGAAGTAATGTAACGGATTACATTTTTAAATGTGTGTAATTTGATTACAGTTACTAAAGTAAGTGTAATTGTATTACCTACTTTACAAATATAGTTTTTAGAGAAAAATTTAAAGAAGTGATTGCTTCTTCAAGTGGAAATACAGACATTACTTTGATTTCTTTAAGGGAAAAAACTAAAATATTGCAGTGAAATGCAGTCTATGTCCAGTCTCTAAAGAACCTTCAACTGCTTTTAACTCGACCAGCAACTTGTTCAAGCACTTAAATAGAAAGCAGTAACGAAAATACTCGTCACCATGGAGGACATGGAGGTCCAACTCAGCTCAAACAGACCAAATTGTATTTTTGTGAAGGAAAGACAATAAAGGTATCTTCTGAGTGTTAAGAAAGGCGTAGCTGCTTACGGGGCTATTCACATATTGTTCGTTTGTTCACATGTCACAAGTTCATTATTTCCAATGGAGCCATGCGGCTTGTGTGCACATATCGAGAGCACATATCGCTCATGCTCACATTTTCCAGCCGCACCAATTGAAAACTGCGAGCCATTTGACAAAAACTGACCGATTTATAATTTGACGGCTTTATAATACGCAAGAATATACACAATTTGGTAGATTAATTACCTCAGATAAACACAGAACGGCCAAACACTGCAGTGCTTTTTCATACTATGGATGTCAATGGTTACAGGCATAAAATTCTCTTCTAAGTGTCTTCTGTGTTTAAAAAAAAAAAAAAAAAAAAGGCAAACCGGTTTTGAACAATAAATGATGAGAGAATTTTAAGTTTTGGTTGAACATCTTTAAGTCTTTTGAATATATCAAGCCGCTGTGATCAACCCATTTAACACCTTGGCTCAATCAGGATGGCAAAAGGATCGCAGTATATATCAAATCACGTAGATTTATTCAAAAACACTTACTTGGAAGGACATCAAGAATACAGGAGACATATGAACGACAAGGGGTGACGACACAACTGAGAATATCGGAAACAGGAACTAACAGAACACAGGGGCTGCCTCCGAAACCGCCTACTACTCAGTAGGTACTGCATTTGAATGTAAACGTACTACTCGGCTGTTAGAAAAGTATGTTCTATACAGTATGAATGTGAAAAGTATGAATGGAATTCGGACGTACTACATCCGCCATTTTGTCATGGTCACACGACCTGCCTGCGTCATTTGCGTCGCTTCACTCCCATTCATGAATTCGCTCATGGGGCATCATGGGATAGCGCAGCGTGCATGGGATGCACACTCCAGAATCTCGCCGGAAGTAGTAAGTCATCCGGGTACTTCTCGCATACTGATTTTCGAATTCTATGAATTCGGACATACTACTCGGCTCGCATACTGATTTTAGCGTACTATATAGTATGGAAGTATGAGGTTTCGGACCCAGCGAGGGACTTAAATACACAGGAAATTATTAAACTGATTACATACAGGCGGTAAGATACAGGTGGAAATAATGAGCATTAATAAATGGCGGGAATTGGAACAAAGAAGCACATGAGGAGGGTCACATGGTGAAAGCAAACGGAACACAGGTTCTGTTTCTCAATATGCGTTCTTCAGCGGTCTTGCGTCCTCTTGTTTTCTTGTAATGTCATCGTTAGCTGCCAAAGTTCAGTTCCAATATTCAAGACCGCAAGAACATAGCATGCGTAAAACCTCCCGGATGTGCTCTTGATATCGAGGATGCACCGATGCAGACTTGAGCTTCGATCTCACTCTAGAAGTCCCAGAAGTCATTGTGACTGGGTGTGGGAAGCGCTGCATTTTATTTAGATGTATTTTTAAAGTTCAGAGATATCACTTATTTATCTCAGCAGTTTCCCTAAATGAGACGGTGAATATAAACATCACCATGGACATCTTAATAAAGGAATAAACACATTAAGTGTGTTTATTTGATGGAATTTGTATTAAATCTGTTTTATTTATATTGTGCAATGTATATGTATAATGTTTCTATGCATAGTATATATTTTGAAAAGGGGAACAACAATAAATCGTTGTATGAATCCTGTAATGTTCAAATAATTTTCCATTTAAAACGCATGAAGGTCTCGTGGTCTCCCGAGTTCGTTCGTTCAGCTCTCTGCGTTCTTGGAATTGAGAAACAGCCAGGATCTGACACCATTGAAATGTTTTTTTTTTTATAATAAAAAGAGCTACAGTCTATTTAGTATTTTTATATGTTTTAAAAGTAACTTCAAAGTAAAGTAATTAGTAATCTGATTACTTTTTACATTAAGCAATTAGTAATGTAATCAGATTACAACTTTTCAGTAGTAGTCAGTAATTTAGAATCGATTACTTTTTAAAGTAACTTACCTGACACTGGGTTAATGTTAATGAAGAATCAAATATATACAATAGTCAAGATTTGAAGTGTTTCAAAAAATTGTCCTTGAATCATTCATATCTTAGGACAATTTGGAAAAAACTTTTTTGATATACTTCAAAAGTTAACTACTGTATGTTTGTGTATGTTTTTCAATCATATTACACAATTTGTCAACAGTATCTGGATGCAGCCTTTATGATGGATGCTGAGACTGCATCACTCAGCGATGCAATGTCAGGCACAATGCAATCAAATGGAGCTAGTGAAGTCACTGTGACGGGTAGGGTTAGGGGTGGGGTTAGGTGAGCCCATTAAAAAGCATTGGATGCAGCCCAGATTGCACTGCACCAGGTCTGCAACCAGACCCCTCTTCAATTCATATGCATCAGATAACAAATAAAATGTAATAAATTCCCCAGAAAAACCCCAATAATCCCAAACACTGTTCTTTAAAAAGAAACTTCTGACACTATTGACTGACATTTCCTCTGTTCAGCACTTCCAGCGACTTCCATTCAGCTGGAAAAGGTGCAGCGATCGTCTCCAGATTCTATCTAAATCAATGGCACTTTTGGCTACTAGAGGAGCCGATGTTTATCAGCCCAAGTAATAGCAGCAGTACAGATAGACTGCCTGAGGTAAAAGCCCCTTGGATCTAAAAAAGCAGAGTGAAATGTTTGCCAGGATTTAGACACACTGTTTGTCTTCCCGTTCATTTGCTGTGTGTTCTAGTCAATACGACATTGCACTGTAAACACTATAGAATCAGGAGCTTTTAAGTGTCCAAGACGTGTCGAAGATATTCCCTTCAGAGAAACGACCATTTGAGCAACTCCAACCCCGAGCTAAGCTTTCTATTAACCGAGCAGCCATCTGGAACCACTGCCCGGAGCTTTGTGTTGGTGTCCTGAGCTCCATCCCATGCATGTCCTCCATCACAGCCTGGCTCTGGGCGGCAAGCAGGGGGACGGAGGAAAACCAACCCACACGGATGGAGCTTAAGCCCCGGAGAGACCTCAGGCTGACTGGATTAAATGCCAATCGAGTCTGTCACTTAAATCTCCCAACAGTTCTAAGAAGTCCATCCAGCTCTAGGGTTGCAGAGACTTTCCTCTTGTCTGTTCTCCTAACTGATGGAAGAACAAAAGTGATGTGGTATATAGATTAATGTGCCTTTGTTTTAAAGCGTATACATTTTGAAAGTGAAGTGAAAGTCATGACATGTGGCCAAGTATGATGACACATACTCAGAATTAGTGCTCTGCATTTAATCCATCCAAGTGTAGACACGCAGTATGGGTAGGGATCACTGGCTGGTACGGGCCCTATTACAACATTCTGATGGTGTTGTGTATGAAAGTAAATAGGTTGGGTTGGGGGTGGGGGGTGGGGGGTGTGTCGGTGGTCATGGACAAAAGTGAACTGCAGGGGGTGGTGTGGTGTTTTTTGTGTCATGAACTAAGCAAAGAGCTGGGAGAGTCGGGTTGGGCTTGGCGGGTTTGGCTGGGTGTCGCCAACAAAAGTAAAGACTGGGGAAGGGGTGGGTGGTTGAGATTAGAATCATCATAACTCCTACAGTAGTACCCCCCCTCAACCAGTGAAACCTCTGAGAATGGGGGATTGGTAGTCTCCGCCACAGACCCTTGGCTAAAGGTCAGATGTATATGGCACACTTTTCTGGAAACACTTTTGCATGCCCTTAGTCGTCCCCTGATTGGTTTAAATAAACAGGAGTGCAGAAATCTTTATCAGTCTATCTGGAAACAAGTCTGAGTTTAGAAACACCGGACTTCTGTTTAAGTATAGATGGTCTGAACGGGAGTCAGCAGAGACTTAAAATTTTAGGCTTTAAAAAGTCTTGTAGGTCGTATATCATTTTAAAAGGGTCTTCAATTTGCTATGTCCATGAAAAGCTACATATTCTGGCCAACACTCAAACAATCGCCAACAATCCATCTCAATAAAACCTTTAACATAACTCTATTTATATCTCTATTCACCATATGGTTTAATTATCTTCCTTACAAAACATTTGTTTTATAGTTCTTCATGTACTTAAAGACCATATGTTGCGAAGACACTGACTTAGACAGACTGCTGTGCATACATTTAGTTCATTATAGATTTTAGAGCTTGCAATTCATTCATTTTACTTCGGCTTCTATTTCAGAGGTCACCACAGTAGAGTGAACCACCTATTATTCTAGCCTATGATTTACATAGCGCAGGGGTGCTCAACCCTGTTCCTGGAGATCTACCTTTCTGCAGATTTTAGTTGCTACCCATTTCAAACACACCTGCCTGTAATTATCAAGTGCTGTTCAGGTCCTAATTAATTGGTTCAGGTGTGTTTGATCAGGGTGAGAGCTGTGTTTTGCAGGAAGGTAGATCTCCAGGAACAGGACTGAGCAGCCCTGACATAGCGGATACCCATCCACCCACAAACCAACACTAGGAAACACCCATACACACTCATACACACATACACTACGGCCCGTTGAGTTTGTTCAGTTCACCTATAGTGCATGTGTTTGGAGTGTGGGGGAAGATGGAGCACCCAGAGAAAACCCACATGAACAACTCCACACAGCTGGGAGTCTAACCAGCAACCTGATTGCTGTAAAGTGACATACTAACCACTAAACCACTGTGCAACCCCAAGTTTGTAATTCTTGTCATTCTTTTTTCTTTGAATAAATCCTAAGCATTTAGCTCTGTTTAAGTCTTAAATTTCCTTTCCTTCACAGTGGTCTTAAAAATATCTTAACCCTCTCAGGCTCAAAGCAATTTTTAGAAACAGGAAAAATCTGATATTTGGGGAAAATTATCATATGGGGTAGTACAATAGAATTCTGACTATTTTTTTAGAGAGACCTTCACATACAAGGCGTTCTGGGATGTTGCAATTTTGCAACATTGCTCAGTGTGGTAATTAGACACTGACGACTGTATATGATATGAACACTAACTTTTTATATACAACTTTTCAAACAATGTAAAACAAATTGCTTTTCAGTGGCAGAACAACAGCAAAAACAATATGGGATCCAAATCCAATAACGCAAATCCTCATTGAGTAGGTCATGTTTCCAAGTCACTTTGTCATGTGGTACTCCAGGAAACTTTTTTTGTGTGTGTGTGTGTCATCTGATGAGCAAGTTGGGAAACTGTTTGTTGCTAATGGACAACCAAGTCCTGCAGTGGTACTTTTGAGTAAAAAAATAATAATAATAATAATAATTATATATATATATATATATATATATATATATATATATATATATATATATATATATATATATATATATATATATATATATATATATATATATATATATATATATATGTATCTGGAGTAATAAGGTAGTTAATTTTTAACTGTTGCAAATCAGCAACGCCTGCCTTGAAAGGGTTAATAAGTCTTAATTTTGACTTGGTAAAACTTGCTGAACCCTTGTGAAACAGCAGCTATCTACAATGCCTCTCTGACCGCTCTTCTGGACCGTTGCTCATAATTTCCTGACACTTAAAAGGTCTTTCTCATATGACCCTTTTCACACCGGGTACAGTAGACAGTAAGTACAGATACCACCAAAATATGAGCATGCCCATAAGCATGAATGGTCACTCATCATGTGTTGTACACTATATAGTTTGGACAGAATTATTGTTTTCTGAAATTCGGTAAGAACAGTAGACTAGACAAAGAGTGTTTTCATTCTAAAAGGTTTGAAAATGAAAACGCACTAGTCTAAATGGGACCCAAAAAGTGTTCCTGCAAATGTGATTGTTTACTCACTGCCAAGCTGTTACCCAGCTTCAATGTAAGAAAAAAAATGGTCAATATGTTATGTAACCTCCACAAAATCTACAGTTCCCTGCAGTTTCCAGCTGAAGTGAGCATTACATGCATTCAGAGAGGGAAAACTGTTTTTACCTTTCATGCAAATGATGATTAGAGGGCAGAGTATTAATTAACCAGTTCCTTACACTATACTATTTAATCACCTAAAACCACATCTATTACAGTGCATGATTTGTAAACTAATGCATTATTGTTTACATTGTTAAACACTAGAGAAATTGAGGCAGTGATAAAACTATTAAAAAATGCTTAAAGGGGCTAATAATATAGCCTTAAAATAAATTTTCCAAAATTAAAAACTTTTATTCTAGGCAACATACAACAAATGAGACTTTATCCAGAAGAAATAATATTATAGAAAATACTATGGAAAAAATCCTTGCTCTGCGAGACATCAATTGTAAAAAAAATTCACAAGAGGGCTAATAATTTTGACAACTATAATGTGTATGTGTATACAGTGGTCACTTGTTATTCGTGGAAGTTACATTCTAAAAATAACCCGCAATAGGTGAAATCTGCGAAGTAGTCCTCTTTATTTTTAACAATTAATATAGATGTTTTAAGGCTGTAAATCTCTTACTACACGCTTGTTACACTTTTCTTAGACAGGCATTACGATGTTCACACTTTTCTCTCTTGTTTAAACACTCAAAGTTTAAACTTTCGTAGAAAAAAAGTTCACTATTATAGAATGAAACATAAAAATTAAATCCATTCAATCTTCATTTATTTATTCCGTAATGCACGCGACTTTCCTTTAGCATGTTCAGAATTTCAACAGTTTGCGCAATGGTTAGTATCTTCCCCTGCCTTTTGTGTGCTACTGCAAGATGCCTGTTGACATTGTCATGGGACGATAACCATTTTCAAGGTTTACCACGGTTTGGAAAAGTCAAGGTTTTCAAACAGTCACAATTTTCTGCTATACTGTTCCTAAGGTACAGTTGAAGTCAGAATTATTAGCCCCCCTTTTTATTTATTTATTTATTTTACCAAATTATGTTTAACAGGGCAAGGATTTTTTTCTTCTGGCGAAAGTCTTATTTGTATTATTTCAGCTAGAATAAAAGCAATTTAATTTTTTAAAAACCATTTTAGAGGCAAAATTATTAGCCCTTTTAAGCAATTTTTTTTTCTGACTGTCTACAGAACAAACCATCATTATACAATAACTTACCTAATTACCCTGACATGCCTAGCTAACCTAATTGACCTAGTTAAGCCTTTAAATGTCACTTTAAGCTGTATAGAAGAGTCTTGGAAAATATCTAGAAAAAATTTATCTACTGTCATCATGGCAAAGATAAAATAAATCAGTTATTAAAAATGAGTTATTAAAACTATTATGCTTAGAAATGTAAAAATAAACAAGCTCTCTAATAATTCAGGGGAGCTAATAATTATGACTTCAACTGTATACGTAAGATTTTTCATCTATTTTATTTATTTATTTATTTATTTGCTTTTTAGAACAACAGTATCTCCAGCAGAAAAGATATCCATGGATGCCATTTCAAATAGTAAAAAAAAAAAAAAAGTTTTTAAAATAAATGAAGACAGCAGAAGTTGATAATTAATTTGAATTAATTAGCCAGGGACATCTACTTTTCCAAAATATTTTAAATGTTTCTCAAAATAACATATATTGTGTTCAAAAGTGGAAAAAAAAGTTTTTTAACCAGACATTTTAAAAGAATATATTTTAGAGCAGTAATCACAGCACCGCGAAGCTGTGATATTTTTATTTAAGGTTATCATACCATCAGAATCTTATATCGACCCATGGCTACTTTGACAGAGCAGAACGTTTTGTTGACATTGTGGTATCAAAACGTACAGTACAGCACTCCTGAGTCACACTGTTAGCGATCGAAGATTTTTATAAATTTGTCAAGCTGAACACATTCTGTACCGTACAGGAGACATGGCACGGAGGAGATTGATTGACATCGGTCTACAGTAAGTCAGGACTCAAAACACAATGGATGCAGAAAACACTTAGCTGTAGAAAAAAAGCATGTCAAATTGCATGGTGAACTGCATTATAGCCAGAGATCACATTCATTCATTCATTCATTCATTCATTCATTTTCTTTTCGTCTTCTAGTCCCTTTATAAATCAGGGGTTGCCACAGCAGAATCAACAGCCAACTTTTCCAGTATATGGTTTACACAGCGGATGCCCTTCCAGAATCAACCCAATAGGAAACACTCATACACTTTTTTTTTTATGCACACAAATACGTTAAGGCCAATTTTGTTTATTCAATTCACCTATACCACATGTCTTTGGACTGTGGGGGAAACCGGACAAAAATGCTAACTGACCCAGCCGTTCATTATTTAAAACTAAATTCTATAATTTAATATTTCAAATTAGAATTATTAAAGATACAAGTTAAAAATAAAAATATATTGTTATGCATAACTAATCTAACAAACAATACCACAATAAGGCTCCAGATAGATGACCAGTCAAATAGCCAGCTGCTGACAGACTGCAGCAATGAAATGACAGACTGCAGGCAATCTGTCAAATTCACCAAATTAAAGGAAGCTTTTTCCATCAATTAAAATGAATGTTCTGTCATTTGGCATTGGCTAAGAGGGTTTAAAAAACACTGTTGCCAATGTTTTAGTTTTTTCAGTTGAAGTGGTTTGTTGCTGTTTGGAATATGACTCATCATAGTTATTGCCAAGAGATTATTAGCTTGGAGTACATACCCTAAAACTCTGAGAAGTGTGGTTAATCATTATTTTGACAGTTTTACCTGCAGTTGCTGGATTGACTTTGTGCAATAAAATAAATAAATAAATAAATAAAAATCTCTAATATAACTACTTTAACTGGAGGACCTCAGTATGGAGCCTATATATACTAAGGACTCTGATCCAATGGGACCAAATGGAGAAGAAGAAAAAAAAAACAATGATTCAGAATGAGTGTTTCCATTAAGTAAAGCGTTGCAAATTAACACAATTATCATTTGCTTGGAAAGTGCTCTTATGGGAGAGCAGAAGTAGAGCAGTGCTTTACAGTCGGCCTAATGAAGCTTCTCGTTTAACAGGAATCAAATGCAGCAAGAGGGAGAATTAGGCATGCCAGTGATTTATTGGCTCGGAAGATTTCATTTTCTTCTTGCTAATAAAAGTTTTCAACTAGGGACACTTGCATAAAAAAACAGTTGCCGTTACATCCTTCCTCAATCAGAAGTTCTGACGTTGTTCACTTCTCAGCATTACAATAAAACAAAATTCATTAAAATGAGCATGCAGTCATAAACTGACTCCATCTGGGATGTTAAATGAAAAGTTAAATCAAAACTGGCTCAAAAGTGCCCACCTGCTTTTTTTTGTTTTTGTTTTTTTTTTTACTTGCCTCATACAAATCTGGATTTGTATTTTATATTATGGAAGCTTGTTGTCACCATATCACCAATAAATAAATAAATGAATAAATAAATTTATGAATGAATAAATAAATAAATAAATAAATCTATGAATAAATAAATAAATAAATAAATAAATAAATAAATAAATAAATAAATAAATAAATGAATGATCATTAAAAAGTGAAGAATAATTGTGATATTTAGTCGCGCAATATTAGGCACGCCTATGAATTACCTTTATTTACCTTGCAAAAGATACAACATAGGCTCATTTTGAAAACGTAGTCCATATACATTTCTAGAGATCGTGAATTATGTAACCAGAATCGGGGCTTTTATAAACACTATAGGTTGGGTTTAGGGAAGGCGGTGGGTGGGGTTATCGGTTGGTCTGTTAGTCTCTTAGTTAGTCAGTTGGTCATGCAGCTAACAGCGCCCTCTGCTGGATTTACAAGGATGGTAGGAACGAATGGCACTCGCAAGAGAAATTGAGATCTTAAAAAGTGTACAAAGCAGTCTCTGGTGGATTTGCGAAAACAAAAACTGCAAAAAAAAAAAAAAAAAAAAAAAAAACAGCTCCTGGGATGCTCTTCAGAAAAGTATACGGGGTTCATAATCAGCATGAGCCTGGGTTGAAAAAATTTGTTTTTCTATCTTTTTCCACGCAATTTAAATTTAAATGCATGCAATTCTGAGAAATTATGTTAAAATTGTGAGATATAAAGACAAAACGTAAAATTATACAACTCAGAATTCTTTATTCAGAATTAGTTTCCTTGCAATTCCAAGATAAAAGTCAGAATTTGAGTTACTTTTTTAAGTAACGAGTAAAATAACGCACTTTTCAAAATTAAATAATCATATCTGAATTACTTTTTAAAAATGTAATGTTATGTTTTAGTTTAAATAATTCACCATAAAAAAATTAATTGCTGAATTACAATTATCGTAGTCATGTTAAAAACCACACTCAATGAGAGAATACAAAAACAGACAGAAATGAAGATGGCAGAGCTTTATATTTCTGCGATATATATATATATATATATATATATATATATATATATATATATATATATATATATATATATATATATATATATATATATATATATATATATATATTTTTTTTTTTTTTTTTTAGTGAGAAGCAATTGTGAGATTATTAAAAAGCAGAATTGTGAAATATATTGTATTTCTGGGATTGCATCTCACAGTTACCACTTTCATTTATCTTGCACAATTCTGAGACTAAAATGCATAATTCCAAGACATAAACTTATTATTGCAAGAATTTTGACTTTTTTTTTCTTTTACCAAATGAAAATAGAGACATGAGACTCTATCTTTTTTCTTTTTAAGTTAAATGTTCTTATTGTCATATAATCCTGTTACCACTACAGGATGAAAAGGAAAATAAAAGTGTGTTCATTTCTAAGACCATACTGTTATAGTTCAAAGACCTGAGAAAGAATGATATATCCGTTAAAACAACATACGCCACATACCGTTAAAATCCATTTGTAAACTCCAGTGTTCCTCCCTGACACAGTGTACTCATGAATAAAGATGAGTCTAGAATCTGAGTGCAGATATAACCATGCCATATGAATTAATATGACTGTTTCAAGTCATCTCTCAAATTGCCCAGTGAACATATGGTGCTGCTAAAAAAAAAAAAAAAAAAAAAAAAAAAACTCATTTAAAAGTTCAGGTGTTACAAAGGACAAAGACACAGAGGAAAGTTTCATGAATGAGTCAGCTTGTTAGCAGATGCTTTCATACTAAAGTGACTTAGAAGAAAGAGCTGGGCTCAAAGAACTTGAGTTTCTGATCTAAAGTCTCGTAATCTGCAGACACAGACAGCAGACATGTGGAATAAGATGTTTAAAAACATTTACCGCAGTTATGCAACCATTTAAAATGAAGTATTCTGTTAAAAAAAAAACAACAACGACAATGCATCGATGGGTAATACAATGAGATTCAAACCATTTTTATATGCGCATGGATGTACAGGAGTACAATACAGGGGAAAAAAAACAATTGTATATTATTATATTATATTATATTTATTATGTTGTATAATAATAATGACAATAATAATAATAATAATAATAATAATAATAATAATAATAATAATAATATTATTATTATTATTATTATTATTATAAACCAATTTAATTAAAGTTGTTTATTAAATACACAGCAAATCAACCATGATTCTAGAATCATAATTATAGTACATTATTATTATTATTCATTCATGTTTCTGGGAAACATTCACACACACACTACGGACAATTTAGCCTACCCAATTCACCTGTACCACATGTCTTTGGACTGTGGGGGAAACCGGAGCACCCGGAGGAAACCCACGCGAAGGCAGGGAGAACATGCAAACTCCACACAGAAACGCCAACTGAGCCGAGGTTCGAACCAGCGACCCAGCTACCTTCTTGCTGTGAGGCGACAGCCCTACCTACTGCACCACTGCCTCGCCGCATTATTATTATTATTATTTTTTTTTTTTTTAATTATTATTGTTATTATTTTTTTTATTATTATTATTATTATTATTACCCTTATTATTATTATTAATGAGGAAATATCAGATGCTCTAGACATAATCTTTAAAATATTGACTTGTGTTAAAAATATATGACAGAGTAAAAATAGAAAATAGTAGCAAATATATGACAGAGGTTTATAATAAAACAATTACAGTGGATCATTGATTAACCCATATTTTCCACAAAGTGAAACAAATCATCAATGCACTGTTGTGCAGCAGAAAGGCACAAACAAAAATATGCAGTTCAAATAGGCTATTTTTATAATTATTTTTTACATTTTTTTTTGGAACAAGATTCATTTGGTATAATTTATGATGTTTTTTTTTTGATGGTCAGTTATCTACAAAATAAACGAGATGAAAGATTAACATTTGAGGTGAAGTGCTTCAAAATAAGGTCTGCTATAGGCTATGCTTTAGCACCAAACAAAAACTGGTTTGTTCAATAAATTATTTGACACCAAAAGCAGGACCAGCCAATTCAAATGGTACCACTCGACTGAATGGCCATTATCAGAGGTTATCATCTGATAAATATGGGCCAGTAGGGGCCCTCTGCTCCAACTATTAGGTTCAGAAGGCTGTTATTATCCATCCACATGGTTATGGGAAGTTAACGAGAATTATTTATATTATTTATTAAATTTCCCATTAATTGTATTTTGCTAACGTCTATCCCTACCCCAACCCGAAACCCAACCCTGACAGCAATGTAAAAACAGACCTGGATCTGCAGTATTTTCTATTAGTACAGCTGATTAACCACAATAATTATTTATATTATTTATTAAATTTCCCATTAATTGTATTTTGTTAACGTCTATCCCTACCCTAATCCGAAACCCAACCTTCACAGTTATGCAAAAGCAGAGCTGGATCTGGAGTCTTCTTTATTAATATAGCTGATTACCCATGGATGGATGATAACAGCCTTCTGAGCCTACCAGTAGACGCAGAAGGCTCTTACTGGCCCATATCTATCATCTGATAACCACTGCTAACCATTCAATCGAGTGATAACATTCGAAGCGGGTGGCAGGACAGGCTTTACAAACTCTTCACAGCACTAAACATGTTCCCGGATTACCTCAGAAGAATGAACTCGGCCTGAAGGATGAGAACTCAGAAACTTGTTGTGAGATTGGAGAAGTCTGGCCGTCATGTGAGATTTTTAAAATCAGTCTGCATATTTGTGCCAGTCTGTCAAAAAACACCTTAATATTTTAGAGAAAGTAGATGATTGATCGTATCCACCTGCAACCCACCCACTTAACTATTATGAAGCCTGTTTTTTTTTTTAGCAGTACCAGTGGAAATAACAGAGATCGGCGCATGTACTTTGGCATATCCACTATGCAATGTCAAGTGAGCGTATGCATAAGGTAACGTAAACTGCACATACTGGATTATGTAATGTGTAAAGTTGCTAACGTGTCTCACAGCGCAAAGTATACCTTATTCTTTAAATGTCCATGCTTAATCGGTCATTGATAAGGTCTATCAATTAAAAGGGTTACCGAGTGATCGTTAACATCATTAATTCATAACAAAATACCATCAAAATGATCATCACTTTGTCAACACAATAAAGCTACATTTCATTTAGGACATAACATGACATGAATGCAGACAGCAAGACAGCTCATGCTAACACAATAAAGGCAGATTCAGTACAGCAGCTGTCTTTCTGTCGACGCTGAGGCTCAGTGTTAAAGTCTAAGGGTCTGCACAGCTCCAGGAACAGCCTCCACTGCTCTGCGCTGCTTTGTGGATTCAGCTCTTGAACTGATATCAAAGGACTGAAAGCTTATGTTCAGGACAAAGAAAGTTTCAGACCCATAAATGATGTGTCATTGCCGCTAGTGTTGTGGAGGCTGCAGGGTTTTCCGAAGCCTCTGCTCGCGCTGACAGTGTTTCCCTCACTGATCTTTCTGCTTTCCTCTGTCTGCCTCATCTTACCATCCCTTTGCCGATGTTCGACCACAGCTAGGACTTTCAGATCAGGATGTCGAACACCAGGAGGTTTTCGCATGCACTTCTTTCTTTCTTTGAGGGTATTTAAAGACACAAAGCACTAGATCTGACAACTGCCCTGGGCTGTGTTTCCCAAACAATGAAGTAACTCGCTTCTGAACTATCACATCACAATGCATTGTTGAAGACGCTAACTAGCTACTTATAATAACAATTATAACTGCTTCATGAAATTATAACTGCTTCATGAAACGGGTTGCAGACTCACTGATTAAACCACATGTGGGGTGTAGATTAGGATGTGAACTAAATAGAGCTGAACAATCTATCGTTGAAGCATCGATATTGCAATGTGTATCCGCAATAGTCACATCACAGGATTAGATTATTTATTAAAGATTAAAAGATAAAGATTTTATTGAATACTATTATTTTTTAAATTATTTATACAGTGACAACTATGTTATTTTACATTTGATTGTTTAATTGCTGCACTAAACATTTCCAGATAAACGTTTTGAGATATGGAACACGCACACACTGACTCATAAGACTCAAGCTAGGAATGGGAAGCAGTTAAATAATTACACTTTCTAAAAAATTGACAGAAGACTTCATGGCTCTAGAACATGATGAAACCCATAAAGAAATATATTATATATTTATAATAGTGTGACAGCAGATCAATAGATTTACTACAGTTTGACCAATATTGCAGCAACCATGTTATTTTACATTTGATTCGTTAATTCTTGCTCAACTAAACTTTTTATTTAAATTTTAGAACTGTCGTAATTATGTATTGTTGTAATTTATTGTATTTTATGCAGATGTACCGCTAAGAAAAGAGACTTCATCCTGCCGGTCGATCTAAACTAATGAAAATTTTTCCAAATAGAGCTATTTAATTCATCTGGTGAGATTATAGCCACCCTAGTAGCAAAGAATTCTGGCCCAGATTTGGCATAAAGCTGGCACAGCAGGCATTCATCCGGCACTGGCATACAGCATGTGGGCCAAACATGGCCCAGGTTTGGCAGAGGTGGCACCGTTTTTAAGGCGGCACACAAGATCTGGGCCAGATGAAAAACGTAGTATTTGGCCCAGATTTAAAAATTTGATAAGTGGGCCATGTGAGTTTGGCCAGTCTTGACCCACATTTAAAATACACTAAAATCATTTTTGAGTAAAGAAAAAAAATTCTACCAATCAGGTCACTTTGAGAAAAAGCGTGCCCATAGTGTGCCTAAAGCGAATCACTCCGTGGGTTTATCATTTTCATTGCAATCGTGACACACCAACCTATCTGGCCCAGTTCAGGCCCAGTTATGAGTTATTAACTTGGCTGAGACTTGGCCCAGATATGGTTTGTGTTTGGCCCTTGTCTGGAAGCCAGACTTGGTCCAGTCATGTACCGTAATTCACTGCGGCATGTGGGCCAAGCAAAACCTGATTGTGTGGGCCAGAGCTGGGCCAGAGAAATTTTGCTATGTGGGCAGGACTCTATAATGATATCGCAGCAAAACTTAATATCGCAATGTCAGATGTTTCCAATATCATACAGCCTTAGAATAAATGATCAAATATTAAAATACTTGATCTGCAATGATTTCTTCTAATTGTTATCAGAATGAGCCAACTTTAACTTAATTATGTTGACATGCTTGTTTTTGTTTAGTTTTTTCCCAGAAAACCCGTATAACCAGCATGATCTCATGAGGAAACGTAACTATTTTACGTTTTGTCAGTTTAGTGGCTAAAAGTGGTTAACAGTCATAAGAAAATGTACAATTTTTAAAAGAAGACATGGCACCAAACCCCGCCCCTAAATCCAACTGTCATTGGGGGATGAACAAATCATACTAAATTGTGCGAATAAGACTGTACGAATTCATACGAATTAGCCACTATATCAAAAAGTTACGTGTTGTCGTGAGATTGTGTTAGTAAAACCCATAAATGACATATATATATATATATATATATATTTTTTTTTTTTTTTTGAAAAACATAAACACATGTTTGACTGCAGTTTATAGTTAAAATAGACACTGCGAGGATGTACAATGGCTATAAGTTTTGTTCCTTTTCACACTACTGATATTTATGATAAATAAAGTGGGTATTTTGGTTGGTAGGTGTCATTAAGTATGTACATGAAATTATATCCATATCACAGAGGCATTTGTTTCCTACTCATGCTTTTAGTAGCTGATTTTTTTTATCATTATTTTTTGGTGGGTTTTCAACTTTAATCAGAATAGGACAGTGGAGATTACCGACAGGAAAGTAGGGATAGCGGGGTGTTGAATGGCGGAGAGGTGTCGCAGACGCAAGTTAAGAGTCAGGGGGGATTAGTTGATGCGGACAAAAGTGAAGAGGGTTGGGGAGTCGCAAAAGAAAGTGAAAGTGAACAGCAAATGGGGGAAGAGGGGGATAAGTAAAATGAGGTGCCGCATTAGATTTCAGAGGTGCCAGGTCCGGATCCGGCATGTTCCGGCACAAATTAAGCAATAGGTTGGATATAGATTTTTAAAGAGGTATCTCACAATAAACTGAAATCTCATTTAGAATAGTTTAGCCTTTTTATAGCCCAAACTGTATTGGACCCAGTACTGGGCCATGATCTGGTGGTTCGGAGATCCCTTGAACTGTAAGACAAGCCTTGCCTTCTCATAGACGTGTACAAGTAGGACTTATAACTGAAATGTACAGCAAAACACACCCTACATAACGTTTTCCAGATTTGCAAAAATTTAGACAACGCACTTTAGTAGATTTGTCATCTGAAATATGTAACAAAACCAACATTATCTCATATAAATTTGTAACTTTTTATGAATTTGTACAATCTCGTTCATACAATTTAGTCAAATTTACATATCAGCAATGATGGTTGGGTTTAGGATTTAGGTTTGGTGCCACGACTCCTTTTAAAAAAATGTTAAATTTTTGTATGAATAAACTTGTATGGCTTCGTACAAACAGCCACTAAACTGACAAAATGTAAAATAGTTAAGGTTTCAAGTGAAATCCGGCTAAAACAATGTATTTTATGTTTTGAAAAAAATGTAGGCTGAAGGCACATTTTCCTAATTAGCCTGGGCTTGGATAACTCAATCTCAAATTGTGTGTATATATACATTTTATATAATAATTGGGACAGCCCGCAATTTCTGTTCACTCTGTATAAAAGCTTTTTATAAAATTATATATATATATATATATATATATATATATATATATATATATATATATATATATATATATATATATATTTTTTTTTTTTTTTTTTTTTTTAATGTCAAAAAATGTTTTATTAATAATTAAAAATTGCATTGATCTTATAAAACCTAAAAAAAATAAAAAATAAAAGAAAATTTATAAGCTTAAATATTGGAACGGAATAATTCTGAAGTGCCCATGTCTAGTGAAAAATTCTGCTAATTAAGGAGTTTGAGATTTTATAAAAATAAATAAAAATGTCAGATTGTTGCTGTAATTAACTAACATGGCATCAAAGACATTGTTTCCTTCTCAGTTACTATCCTTTATTTTGTGGGTTTCTTGACATAAAATTAGAATGATACATTTTTGAAAATCGCTGAAATTTTGGAAAATCCACGGTGGTTTTGGGCAAATACACCCATATTTTTATTTGCATTTGCTGTGAATTTTACTTAAAAAGTGTTTACTCCATAAATGCGTCTCTAATCTGTGGCAGGTAGCGGGGAAATACACTGTCCAGATGCTGGGAGTAATCTCTGAGCTGTCAAATGAGGTTTCCTTCTTCTAAACACAGGCTTTGGTTTGCATGCGTTTGGTGCTTGCATCATGAGGGCTGATTGTTGGCAGAGAGGCCTGGCGGTCTCCCATAGGGCTCTGCTGACTCAGTGCCTCCCGTATCTCTGCTGCTTCTAGCCTGCGGCCATCTCTGTCTGTGTGTTCACACTCGCTGTGTCTTCAGGGGGTAAAGGAGAGTTCATTTCTGTGATGTTACGGCAGCTGCGCAGCTTCCAGCAGGTCAGGCAGAAGTAGATCAAGGAGAGGGTAAAGAGATTTGGAACACGCACACACTGAATCATGAGACTCAAGCTTGGAATGGGAAGCAGTTAAATAATTACACTTTCTAAAAAATCGACAGAAGAGTTCATGGCTCTAGAACATGAGGAAATCCACTAAGACTTATATACAACAGTTCTGTCTGGTTCTTTAATCTGTGGCTGGCTGATATATAATTTCTGAGATTCGGCGCGTCAGCTGCCATCAGCCTGTCATACTGAGCAGACCAAAAAAATTGACAGCTGATGTTCCACCACAAGATGGCGACAAAGACTGCATAATTAGTCCTTAAGGAGAAAATACTCAGTGTTATATTAGTGTAGGTGTCACGATAACCAGCAATCGTACTCCATAAGATCGCTGGATCTCACTAACAATAACTTATGGACTACAATTCCGCCATTTCTGGACTACATTTTCATACATGCACTCCGGTCACATTCACACATGCTTCCTCATCTAGACTGATTACTCGCACCACCTGAGGATTGTCAGAGACTGATTGCACACACTATTTAAGCAGCACACTCACTCCCATGGCAGAGTCTTGTTATCTGTCACAGTGACATTACAACGCGTTTTCCTAGCCTTGTTTTCCCGTGTACTTACCTAGCATTGTTTATTTAGTTATCCCTGTCTGCTGGCTGCCTTTCGACCTCTCGCTTGTTATATTGACTACGATTCTGGATTTGCCTGTACATATCTGTTTGCACCTGTGCTGACCTTTGCTTGCCTGACGACGAATAAACCTGCATTGTGGATCTTATCTCAGTTGTATGTGTCACTCCCCGGGGTTACAGTAGGTTTCAAAATACAGCTGAACAGACAATTAAAGAACATGCAAGTGACATTCCAAGTCAATCTGTCTCTTTTGTATGGTGTAGAGCTGTATTTATACCACAGTAATTTGGTAGTGTTCGCTTTGCTCTGGCTTTTTTTGGGTTAATTATTGTGGTATCCTGATTGCAACAGAGAAAAAACAGGAAATCTCTGTAGACTAATGTCATTTCATGCCGTTCAGCTTTATGATCTTAAAATGTGAACAAAACTACCTGTTTTGACATCACTTTAGAGATCGAGCAAGAGAATCTTTCAAGTACTAACACTAGTTTTGAAATGACGTTTGTGAAGTAGCAACGGTTTCTGCTGCTCTGACTGTCAGCTGCAGATGTGAATGAATGTCGGAAGAAAGCAGTTTCTTTTACAAAATGGTCTTTGAGACTCAAGATTATGCTGCCAAACTGTTGTATAAATGCAATATCACACTCATAGCAGTGCTATATGGCTGTATATTGTGACTGGTGGGACACTAAGAGCCTCGAGCCAATGTACTCCCACCAGAACTAATATAGAGCCATATCATACTGCTAAATGTGTGATATTAAAGTTTAAGTAATATTTTTTGTCTGTTTATTTATTTATTTATTTATTTATTTATTTATTTATTTATTTATTTATTTATTTATGTGTGTATGTATGTATTTAAAATATGAGAGCCAAATATATACCACAATATCATTTATTTATTAAAATCTTTATTCAAAATTAATGGTTTTATTTTTATGCAATTATAAGTACTTGTCATAATCACCAGCGATCTAACACTCATAGATCGCTGGAGAACATTCACTTTCACTTCGACTACAATTTTGCCACCATAAAAAGAACTACAAATCCTGTCAAGCACCACACACACACCTGTTCTGTTCTGTTTTTTTAATTTTTATTTTATTTTTTATGTTGATTACACACACACACACACAGGGCTGGGAGCTGCTCATGAACTGATTATTTGGCCTATTTATACAGCACAACAACACACATGCTGTATCCTAATTTACATACCATCTATCCTAAATAGTATTCGAAAATAGAATTAGTATGTCCCAAACCATAGTATGTTAAAAAGAGTATGCCAAAGGTTCCCGGGTGGTTTACTATTTCCGGTAAAAAAAAGTGTAAAAATGTCCGTAATGTAACCGCTAATATTGCCCACAAAACATTGCACGTTGGACATGAAATTCACTAGAACTATAAACGTGGGTGAAAAGTGTAAAGGAACAACAAAAATGGACATGAGAGACCACAGCGGAATGAACAGCGGGTGACCACAGCGGAATGAACTGCCAACTTATAAAGCATGTTTTTACGCAGCAGATGCCCTTCCAGCCACAACCCATCTCTAGGGAAACATCCACAAACACTTATATCATACGCATATCTTTGGACTGTGGGGGAAACCGGAGCACCCGGAGGAAACCCATGCAAACGCAGGGAGAACATGCAAACTCCACACAAAAACATCAACTTAGCCAAGGCTCGAACCAGCAACCTTCTTGCTGTGAGGTGACAGCACTACCTACTGCGCCACTACGTGGCCTTGATTGTTAATCAATATCTAGCCAACAAGAACATATTTAAACCACATTTGCTCTGTAATATTTGATCTGCAATAACAATGTGAACTTATTTTAAGACAAATGAGGACATTACCTTTTGAATGCATAATTACCCAAAGACCTAAGGAGATTTCTCTGCATGAAAGACTCGCGAATGTTCAAGTCTGAAAGAAATGTTGATGATGTGTCGAGATGATTGACAGGCGATGTAACTAAGCAACATAGCGATCTGTTAAGGAGGAAGTAGTATGTCCCAAAGCTTGCATACTTTTCTGTTACCCACTCAAAAGTATATACTTTTCCTTTATAAAACAAGTGCCTACTTTTTAGGGCGTAATATAAGTATGTAAATTAAGACACATTCACATACTTTGCTGAGTCTTGTTCAACTGTTGGTATTAACCCTGTTACATTAAAGCATTTTTTGTGTTTAGTGTTTTGACCCTTGCCTTGTTTTTTTGTCTATCCTGCCTGTCGCCTGTATCGACCATCTGCCTGTGACTTGACTACTCTTCTGGATTGTCCTCATGCTTCTGTTTGTACCCGATGACCATTGCCTATCTGACATCTCTTAATAAAGCACTGCACGTGGATCCTCAACTCTTTTTTCCAGCACCCTTGTGTTACATTAGTCAATGTTTTTAACTTTTTTTCCTCCCCTGCATAGCTGAAGTGTAATTATCACTTGTAGGCTAACATAAATTCTAATCACTAATTACAGTATATACATTTTGCAGGCTTTTCACAGTGTTTCTCATGCAGCCATTCACAGATGCTGGCACATCACTAATTTAATTTCACAGGTTATTCTCAGCGTCTATGACTTCATATTTCAATAATTCAGCACAAAATAGTTTTGGGGGAAGTATTATGAGCACAAATCCACGGTGTTCGGATTCCGATGTGGATATTTATTAATGTGCAATGAGAAATCCAAGTGCATGGGGCAAATGCATAAATAGAGAGCTAATAATGATAGCCAGTTTATTGTATGACTTAAGGTCACAATCTAAATAAAGTGCTTATGAAAACAGCCCCGTTTGGCCTTCCTCAGGGGCCACAGAGAGACCCCATGATACTCTTTAGCGTTTGCTCGGCCCTGATCTGATTTGCATGATTATGAAGAACGATGGGGGAAAGAAAACAGCACAAATCTCTCAATTCCCTCCTGCGGCAGCAGCAACAAGCACATTTTCTAGAGCATTCATAAAGGAGCCGACTGAATTTGTATATGGGACGTACACAAGTAAATAAAGGTGCTGGAGCGTCAAATTGAGAGCTGTTAGCAGCAGCTTTTAAAGGGATGGTTTACCTAAAAACTTACATTTGTTGTAGTTTTATTCACCCTCAAGCCATAAAAGATGTACAGTAGGTGATTTTCTTCTTCAGCAGAATATTATTGAAGATTTTTATATAAAGCTGTACCATAAAATGCAAGTCAACAACTACATACACAAAATGCACACGTGATGATGTTGGACATAAATGTCACAAACAAAGAACGCTCAGATGGATCCAAGTGCAAGTGAAAGATAATATTTATTGACACAGTCAAGATAAATGTAAAGTGTGTGCGGTGCTAGGGCTAGGAGAAACCAGAGCAGGGATCAGACAGGAAAACAAGGTCCAGTGGTAACTCCGCATGGTCCCGAGCACAGACAAATGCACACATGAGCACACGTAACGAACTGACAAGAAAACACAGAAAACGTTGCACATATATAGGCACGATAATGAGCCTCAGCTGGCGAACTAATCAAACCAACTGAGTGCCGTCATAACACGTGGCCAAAACAAATACAGGTGGGCAACAAAAACAAAACAAACCCACATGATCAAACAGACACTCCGGAAGAGCGCACAAACCTGCAACCGTGATAATAAAAGCATTAAAGGGGATTTAGAAAATAGTTGACTTATTTCTGTATTTGTCCATGTCTAATTTCATATTTATATTTAGTCGTTTAGCAGATGCTTTTGTCCAAAGTGGCTTACAATTGAGGAGACATTCAGCAATTCAATAAGAAGAGGCAATACACACGAGAAGTGCTAATTATACAGTTTAACTGGTAGTGCTCAGGGAATTAAGTGCTACTGTAAAAGCTAACAGCGAAAATGATTACATGAAATTTAGTTTAGTTTTAAAGGTAGTCTAATTTGTGATTTTTAAAAATTTTGGGGGGGGGAAAGAGTTATAGTAACTGATTATGTTAAGCAAAAGTCAAAGTATATAAGTTTTTGTGTTAGTTCTAATGCCAGAAGCAATAATGAACAGTTTGAGTAGCTATGTCGTTGTTTGGACTTATTTAAGTCTGTTAATTGAACTTAATTTTAATTGAAATGCTCTTAATGTTTGACGATATCAACATAAATAATCTAGGTGTATATGACTCAATATACAGTTGAAGTCAGAATTATTTCATTTTTGTCATGATGACAGGAAATACTATTTACTGTCAATATTTACATAAGTTTATGTACTCAAACCTTAAATGGTTTTCTGCAATTGGTTTCCTCAAATAGTTTGCTAACTTAACAGGCTTTACAACACATGCAACTGATAAAATGTCAATCTATAAATGCTGAAGTGATGTATAAAAGTATGATGTATGAAGTAGAGATGTTAAAACGAGCAGCCCCAATATTACTAAATACTATGCATATGATACTATAAATGATAACATCCTTAAAAAATAAAAAGTAAAAATAAAAAATTCAGAAATGTTTAAAGCAGTTATTTTTGAACCCCTATAAATGGTTTGGCAATAAGAATTAATATTGTGGTTTACTTTATTTTATTTTATAAAAATGGTTCTATTTGGAATGGTTTAAAATGTATTCACCAAAAGGGGGTTAAAATTGTATTACCATTAAAAAAAATGATAAACCTCAATTCACGAGTTCACACTTGCAGTCGTTTAAGTATAAGGCGTATTTGGCGTGCTGTCAGGGGAGAGGGCTCTGAGCTCGGGGAGACTCCCCAACTCGAGTTATTCCCCTTATCAGGAAACAAAGAGGAGTTGGGCTTCGAGCGAAGTATCTAGCCCGGCCCCAGAACGCTCCCCCCGGGAATGTAATGCTTAAGAGGTGAGCTGTCAGGGTTGTGGAGGGATGCTAAAGTCGTGAGATGCTGCAAGTAAGACAGCTTTGGTATATATAGGGGTTTGTTCAAGAACTGATTTGATAATGGAATAGTTGTCAATGACGTATTCGATACTGAAACATCTGCGCATGCTCCTCCTGAAATTTGTTTACAAAACATCACTTACAATGTACTGTATATATTGATTATTTAGCTTAAAAAAACCTCAGTGTCTCATCATAAGTCACAGGTGTCCTTTTTTAAAACTCAAAGGGCTGATCGCCATTGACATGTTATTAATACTTAATTTTATAAAAATGGTTCTATTTGGCACCAAAAAGGGTTCAAAATTGTAATAACATTATAAAAAATAATTTCAACTAAAATTTGTGGCATAGACTGATTATTTTGCCTAATAAAACCTCAGTGTATCATCATAAGTCGCAGGTGTTCTTTTTTACTCTCAAAGTGCTGATAGCCATTGACTTGCAATTTATATGTTTTATTTTATTTTATTTTATTTTATAAGTGGTTCTATTTGGCAACAAAGGCAACACATTGGCTCAGTGGTTAGCACTGTGACCTTACAGCAAGAAGGTTGCTGTTTCAAGTCTCGATTGGGCCAGTTGGCGTTTCTGTGTGGAGTTTGCATGTTCTCCCACAGTCCAAAGACATGCGCTTTAGGTGAATAAGTAAATAGGCTGTAGTGTATGAGTGTGCATGTGAATGAGAGAGTGTATGGGTGTTTCCCAGTATTGGGTTGTGGCTGGAAGGGCATCCACTGTGTAAAACATTTGCTGGAATAATTGGCGGTTCATTCTGCTGTGGCGACCTCTGAATATCAGAGACTAAGTTGAGGGAAAATAAATGAATAATTGGCACTTAAAAAGGGTTTAAATTTCAAGTACAATATATTGCACAGACTGATTATTTCGCTTTGTAATCATCATCATATCGCCATTGACTTGTGATTTATACTTTACCTAAAAATCTTTAACGCTCTATTAAAGAAAATCTTGGATGGCCTGAGAGGGTGAGTAAATTAACAGCACGTTTCCTTTCAACTCCAGCTTTAAACAGTGACTGCTGGAGTGTCGCTTAGTGCTTTTATTCTCTGAGGGAAGAAGAGTAGAATTGTCTTCATCACCTCCACACTGAGACGGACGTCTGCTGACAGAAAGATGATTGCCATTATAGCTGGAAGAACAGCAACAGGTCTGCACACACATCTGGTCATGGAAATGAGAGCGTCTGTCTCTCTATAAAAATACTGGCTATTTCTAGCTCAGCTTATCTGTAAGTGAATAAGAGAATTGTGATTGGAAAGAGGAAGTCGGAGAATTAAGCTCATTGTTTCTGTGTGTGGCATTTGATTATTAGCTGCATTGTTTCATTTTACAAGATCATCCAGTCGTGTGTCTGCGTGTCCTAAAAAAATCAGCCTGTTTAATTAACTACCTTTGTTACGTTGAGGTCTCGGATGATTTGAATGGCAGGATCGGGATGAGGTTTGGACGCTGTGAAAACAAATGAGCTTTTCTTGTGACAAAGTGAATGAGAAAACCTCTGCAGATATAAATATTAAAATATGCCATCTTTATCAAATTGACTTCTAGGTCTAATATAGCCAGTGTAGATTAATATTCGGGACTAGTTTCGAATTCATGTACTGAGAGTACTGAGAAAATGGTTTTTAAATAATGCCATTAGCTGTGATTGTATTTATAGCATGATATCACATTGCATTACATGGAATAACAAATATGACTTTTAAGTATTTTGTATGCAAAGATAAATAATATAGTGATTTTAATTTAATTTAATTTAATTTAATTTAATTAATTTTATTTTATTTTATTTTATTTTATTTTATTTTATTTTATTTTATTTTATTTTATTTTATTTTATTTTATTCTTACACATAAATTTTGCTTGCAAGGACATTCACTAGGTGTTTGATGAGATCTCGAGTCAGAAGAATGAATAAATGAATGTATGAATTTATTTATTTAACAGGGACATGCTCAAAAATGACATTAACCTTAAAAAGGAAAGATGCATTGTGCCAGGTTGTAGCAGGATTGCTTTTTTCACCTGCAGTTTGGACCTGTAAAACTTAAAACAATAATAATTAATTAATAAAAGCCTCAATTTAAAACATACAGGCATAGTCACATATAAACTAAAACGCTGACAAATCAAAAACACCTTACTCGCTGAGTACAAATTTGATTTGACAAAAACCACCTCCTAGTCAGGCGTTAAAACATCTTATAATTTGCACATCTTTGTCAAAAGAAAAGAGATTTCTCAATTTTTAGCTTATCCAATTCACCTGTACCGCATGTCTTTGGACTTGTGGGGGAAACCGGAGCACCCGGAGGAAACGCAGGGAAAACATGTAAACTCCACACAGAAGCGCCAACTGACCCAGCCAAGGCTTGAACCAGCGAACTTCTTGCTGTGAGGTGACAGCATTACCAACTGTGCCACTGCATTGCCCCTCCTAAGCTAAATTTGTTATTTTATTCTTTTTCATTCATTCATTCATTTTTTTATTTAAAATATGAATTTGTCAACTATTTTGCATGCATTAAAATTTACCATGTTTGTCAAAGCCTAAGCTAATTTTTTTTATTTAATTTTATTAAATTTAATTTAATTTAATTTTATGTAATTTATTTTTATTTTATTTATCAAGTATATGCTTTCATTCATGTATTTATTCATTGCAAATTTAGATTTTTTCCCCTCTATTCCACATTGCATCCTGTGTATACATTCCAGAGCTTTGCCGGAGAGGAAGCCTATCAATAAATAATGTTTTTGTGTGAGAAAGAGCTGTGCAAAACATAATCATAATTTCTGCTTCTGTGTGAAAACAAAACTTGAGGATGAGTAAGAAAAGTCAAACTATCATTTTTAGATAAGCTCATTGTGTTTAAAACATACCTAAGCTTATCTTATAGTGCATAGTGGTTTCTTTTACCTTCATCTGAATGAAACGTAATTTATTTCTCTCATCTGTGTACATTTACCACACAGACATTATCAGTTAAAGACTGCAAAATCTAGCAATTACAGCACCTCATAAAGCCAATTCATATACATATTCCCCACTCAGTGTGGAGGCTGTATGTTTTTATTTGGCAAACAAGAAAATTAGTCCTTGTTTTACCTCAGCAAGATTCATCGCCCCCATTTTTTTCCATTACAACTCTAATCTAAATGCAAATTTTGATTGGCTCCTTTTCCAAAGCGCTCGAATGCAACCGGTAGACACAAGTTTAGTGTTTTTCCCTTATCCCTCTCCAAATGGGAACATCATTTTTATAGTGGCTTTCGATAAAAGGTGATGATGGTCTACCGGGTTAACGTGCCACTGAGGGTCTCGTTGAAGCATCTCAATTCAAGAGTAAGGATTTGTGTTAAATGAGTAAAAACCACTCACGACAAGTGCACAAATCCATCATATCATCCTTCGGGACATGAAAGTCCCACATTTTCTCTTCCTCAGGTTGACAGTGTGTTTGTTTGAGTGCGCCCATGTGTTTCTTAATACCCTTTAACAAGCTTAAAGTACATTTGTATCGACGCAAAGACTCGCTCTATTGTTAGGATACAATTCAGGTGGGCGCAACGGTGTCAGATCATTGATCCAAAAGAACTGTCTGTCTCTCTCTCTCTCAGCCCCACTAATGCACATGTTTGTCCCAGCCGTACCATTCAGACTCCCAAATTAACACAGTGTTTCTCATCCTTCATTGCTCTGTGTCATCTGACAGACTGAAAAATAAGAGCGATGCTTCAAACTTGTGTTCCTGTCTATGGCGACGGCCAGGTTAGAGAAGGAACAAAGCCTTTCACTGTATCCTGAAGATACCGATTCAGCCGCCTTGGCCATCAATCTGGTCAGCTGTTAGATTGAGTGACATGGCATTTACTTTGCTCTAGAATAAATTGCTGCTTGCAAAACAGCTGAAAAAAATATTTTTTGTTGTTTCATGTGATAAAATAGTATAAAAATAAAATTAAATATTATTTAGTTTGAGATTTTACAGATATGGGCAATATCATTGCAAGCAAAATAACTGAACAATTCATCTCTGTTGTTTAATATAATAAACTTAAAATAGTAATAAAAAAATAAAATGCAAAATAACTAACATTTATATGTGGTGTTTCATAAAATAAAATAAAATAAAATAATTAAATAAAAAAATAAAATATACATTTATTTAAATTAAATTAAATTAAAATGATTTAATTAAAGTATTTTTAACATTTTTAATTACATAACATTTTAAAAACAAATTTAATTTAATTTAATTTAATGTAAAAATGTACTTTAATTTAATTAAAAATTTAATTAAATTTAAAATTAAATTTAATAAATTAAAATTATTTAAAAAAATAATAAATAAAAAAATAAAATAAAAAACAAAATAAAATAAAACTAAATAAAATTAAGTAATTCACTACATTAATATAATTCATTGCATACAAATTACTTTAAAATTATATTTGTTATTACATGCACATGCAGTATGTATTAATGCAAAGACTCTGTTGTTAAGATGGTGTCAGAACATTGATCTTAAAGAACTGTCTATCTCTCTCTCTCTCTGCCACAAAAATGCACATGTTCGTCCAAGCCGTATCATTCAGACTCCCAAATTAAGACAGTGTTTCTCATCCTTCATTGCTCTTTGTCATCTGACAGGCTGAAAAATAAGAGCGATGCTTTGAGCCTGAGTTCCTGTCTGTGGCAACAGCCAGGTTAGAGAAGAAACAAAGCCTTTTGAAGGCTCGTAGGTTCACTGCATCCTGAAGATACAGACCGATGGCAGTAAAAGGCTTCATATTATCCACTTTCAGCCACCTTGGCCATCAATCTTTGGGTCTGGTCAGCTGTTAGATTGAGTGACATGGCATTCACTTTGCTCTAGCTGTCAAGCATTCCCTTGGTGTACACGCACATGCATACTCTCGCACACACTTTTAGAGGATGTAAACATACTCGCTGGCCACTTTAGGAGGTAGAACTTCCTAGTGCATGGTTGGATCCTCATTCCTCAGAGATATTGGTCCATTTTTTGACATGAAAGCATCGCACAATTGCTTCAGATTTGTCAGCCTATTCCGGCACATCCCAAAGGTGCCCTATTGGATTGAGACATTGGGATTGTGGAGAATATTTGAGTATAGTAAACTCACTGTTGTGTTCAGAAAGCAAGGTTAAATATCCCATGAAGTGATTTGAAATGTGCATTTTTTTTGACGTTTGACATAATCTCAACTGAATCATGAATAGAGGGTGGGACGTCATATAGCTGCTCCCCTTTAAAAAAAAACAGCCAACAACCAATAGCTTTTTTTGAAAAGCATCTTAAAGTTGCCACAACATGTCAGATACTATAGAAGATTTGAGTGGTCAATATTTGATGTGAATAAAAAAAAAAAAACTGATGAACTTGAAACTTAAAGCTTTTAATTAGATCTCCTAAATGCAGATGTTGCCACTATTTTGTACCACACTAGCTTATAGATATCCCTAAAGACTAAGGGTTTTTTCACACCTGTGAATCGATTCATTTCTTCGGAAACAGGGATTGAAATTGTTACACTGTTGCTCTTTGTTCTTGGTGCGTTTTGCTTTCACACGGCAGAGTTTCTAAACGGACCAAAAGAGCTAAAACAAGTCACGTGCGAGTAAACTCTCCTCACACTGGTCAGAGTCCCGCTCGGCTGTCAAGCGTCCTTATTTTAATTTATAATGATGAGCAATAAGACATCATAAACGGAAAACTGTGTTTTCATTTTGAATGGTGACACCCACAGACATCATCACCAAGTATAAATCAGAGGTAAGACTTTCTCATACAGAGCAGTTGGCTTATGCATTATAGGCTTTTACATGAAATGCACATTTACCGGTAGGAATGACCTCCCACCCGGCTCGGAGGTCGGATCGTATCGCTTTCTCACTTCAATTGATCCGCTCCTGAGTTTGTTTCAATTGAGTCGAGGCCACCTCATTCAGACGATCTTAAACCGGTTGATTTGCGCAGATCTGAGCACGATTGCTGGATTCACATATGCCAAACGAACCGCGCTATCTGGGCAAACGAGACAGGTTCCGAAACAAAGGTCTAGGTGTGAAAGCACGCTAACATACTGATACTAACATAATATTTTAATTTCATGGAACCTTTAAGATGATTTGAAAGATGAACACACTGTGGTCATAAAGAGATGGACAAGAACCCCCCACCCCCACCCCCACCCCACACACACACACACACACACACACACACACCATTAAAGCCAACACAGGCTCATTGTTGATCTGTACCCAGGTCTATATTTTTGGGAAACCACAAATATGTACCTGGGGCTATATCTAGCTGCATTTTGTCTGTAAAAACAAATGCTATGGGGTGGTATGACGCTCCTAACAGCTCATGTTCCTTTTTCGCACTACCGATTATTTATGTCTGGACCGCTTTTCTGATGTTACCGCGTTTCCGGTGCAGCCGATAGACTTGGGATGTGGTGCTGAGCAGAGTGGATCGCAACGCAGGGTTCGAATAGGTTAAAAACGTGGTAAAATCTGAAAACTTGGCAAAAAGCATATGGTTTCGATAGTTTTTCTTTTCTAAATCTCTTTTGAAAACACTATCGGTTGGGTTTTGGGTCAGTGAGTAAGTTGACAGCAAGCTGGTCATTTAAAATGTGTATTGCGCCCTCTGGTGGATTTACGAAAATGTCAAAATGACACATACAAAAGAAATTTGAGGTCAATGTGCACTCAATTTACGAAAACTTAAACTACAAGCAGATGTAGCTAGCTCTGGGTATTTCATATTCCGCGATCTCCAGAAAGGTAGACCTGGGTATGTAACAAACAATGAGCATGGTTAATTAAAGCACCAGCAACTTGAACCACTGATACAAGGAAAGATGGAGCCAAACATCTTTAACACCAAATTCTGACCCTTACTCTCTGAACATTGCAGCAGAAATTGAAACTAATCAGAGTGGCACTGGTGTGCTCTTCTTCTGCTGCTGTTGAAGCTCATCTGCTTCAGGCAATCCATCTCATGAACACTTGATTATAATTGTGAAGAACAACACTATTTATAGACATATATACACTTATTTATGTAACAACATACTCAGTTTACAATTTAATTTGCACATAATACACTTATAGTAATATACCTGTACATACACCTGTCAAAATGTTTGTATTATCTATTTACTTATTTTTTATTACATATGTGTAAACATACTTGGCAATAACACTCTTTCTGATTATGATTTTACATGCTGTGTTTGTTGCTCTTCTGCAGACCTTTTTCGTTCACAAGATGAAGCTCACTAAATACTTTTCCTTTTTTGACCATTCACTGTAAAGTTTGAAGATAAATGTGCATGATTTTTTTATTTTTTATTTATTTTTTATGCTTTTTTACCAACATATTCAAATGTGTATTTTGAAGCACATCAAAAGTAGTGCTTTGCTTAAGTAGGCTTCTTCTACATTCAGACACTCAGGGTGTGTCCGGAAAGTTGCTCCGCTTGCATATTGGCATAGATTATTACATTAGAAATAAAGACCTTGCGCATAAAAAAGAAGTGATATGTAAATAGCCCGCTGCTATAGTTAATCAAGTGTGCGTGCGTGTTAGCCTCGATGTAAAAGTTCGGAACATAAACCAGCGCACAGTTGTCATAATGTTGTTCAGTTGCAACCATTTTGTTTCGTGCAACAGAAATGCGATGTTGAGAAGTCTTTAAAATGAATTAACCTTGGCGAATTAAATCGGGGTTAATGGTAAAATCAGCTAATCATTGCATCGATAATAACAATATCAGTGCATTGTACAAAAAGACCTTTTCTACAAACATATCCAAATGTTTTTGGCTGCTCGCGCCACTTACTTGATGTCAGGTGACATACTCTCTGCGCGTAACCCTGCCGGTCATACACCACCCTACGCGCCCCGAGCTGAGATCGAACTGGCGACCTTCCACATGGGAGTCGGTTGCTCTAACAAGGAGGCTAAAGAGCAAGGCCTCTAGCGTCTGTCGCTAGAGCAACTTAAGAGGTCAGAGGAGTGAGGTTTACCTGCACAGCACTCACTAGCTGGCCTCTGTTACACTCATCACCCTAAACCTCACTCCCATCCGGGTCACGGCACCAATGTAACCCCACCGGTCTTACACCACCCAACCCACTCTGAGCTGGGATCAAACCAGGTACCTTCCGTATCGGAGTAAGTTACTCTAACAAGGAGACCAAAGACCATGGCTTCTAGCATCTGTCTGAGGTTTACCTGCTTAGCACTTACTAGCTGGTCTCCATTACATACGTAGCCTTCAACTGCAGCTTGTGCTGTACTGAACAGACGCATGTCACTTCATAACTATAGTGGCTGTTTTTCAACTGAACTAAATTTATTTTTGATGTCTTGGTCACACTATTGGGAGGGCCGGAACAATTTGCCATGGGGGCCGAGTTCGCCAATTGAATAGCCCTGACCTGCGGCATGAAGTTTACTGATCTCACGGATAAACTGGGGAAAACCCAGAAACAAAATGAAAGAAATTAGTTACTAGAAAGGAGGTATTAAAACTAGTTTGTTTAGAAATGTGATCCTTCAATCCGTTAAAGAGAAATTATGGAAAAAAAATATACATACAGGCGGGCGGGGTTATAATTCAGGGGGGCTAATACATCTGACTCCAACTGTACATATTTATGTTATATTTGTAAGGATAGGGTAAGGGAAGGTTCAGCCTAACACGTTGAACCATATTTTAAAATCTGAACCCAAAAGAATCTCTGAATAAAAACTGTTGTGTTTTTATGTTTCCATTTGAAGGCTTCATTCCTTCAGGCTATCACGAATTTGCATCCCAATCATCAACATGTATCACCTCATATTTTATGCTTCCATGGATTTAATCTTAACAAGTACATGGCTGTATCTGTTACATTATCATCTGCCTGTCGTTGTGTTGGGTGTAAAGGTAGTCTAATAAGCCCTTGTTGCTCATAAAGCTGAATCTCCAGCGTCAGCATAAAGCGAGCTCATCTCTGAACTCCGTCAACCCCAGGCACGCGTTTATCTGCACACAATAGTCATATATTCGATAACAGTGATTCATTGCTGATCTCGTTCAGCCAATTTATAGTCCACTTTCTGTTTATGGGTTGGTGCCGAGGAGCCAATTAGCATGTTGCGCTAGCAGGCTGAGCTGTAGCATGACTGACACCCGTAAAAATCCCGACGTTCTTTAATGAGCCGCTTGCTTGTCTTTGTATAATATTGCTCATTGTTGAGGCACGTGTAGCCCTGAGGAAGAGATGTAGGCTTGCGTACATGCTGACTTTACTAGGGGAGACTGGGAACTGTTTCTGTGATGGGGCATGATTGTTTGACTGTGGGATTTAATGGGAACAGTGTTGTTATAAAGCCATGTTGGAGATGTGAACCCGTGCTTGAGTGTTGTTGATGTTTTACAAAGTTAAATATTGCTATAAATATTAACACATGTTAACACTGGCATGTGGCCAATTATTTTTCAGTGAAGTAAACAGTGGTTTGAGTTTCTTCTTGTTTAAATTTCAAGTGTTTTCCCTGTTAGACAGTCCCTGTTTACTGATTTGATTCAATAATTTTGATGCTAAACTAATAAAATATTTATATTATTATTATTAATTAATATTTTGTTTTGTTGCTCATCAAGGTCTATTAGCAATATTTTTAAGCAAAACCTTTCCCAAAAGTAAATATTCATTTAAAATCAGCACCAGAGGTAATTTAGTATCATTGACATGCTCTGACATTCATGGATTTATTCATTCAGTTTCTTATCGGCTTAGTCCCTTTATTCATCAGGGGTCGCCACAGCGGCATGAACTACCAACTTATCCAATATATGTTTTACACAGCGCATGCCTTTCCAGCTGCAACCCATTACTGGGAAACACCCATACACTCTTACATGCACACACACATATATTACGGCCAATTTAGTTTCCCCAATTCACCTATAGCGCATGTCTTTGTGCTGTGATAGAAACGGGAGCACCCAGAGGAAACCCACGCAAACATGGGGAGAACATGCAAACTCCACACAGAAATGCAGACTCGAACCAGCAAACTTTTGCTTTTTGCCTTGAATATTTATTTTTCTTTTTTAATTAATCTATTTATTTACTTTAAATTTATTTTAAGCTTTTAAATGTTGCTGAGTTTAAAATGTTTCTAGTAATATTGTTGGCGTTTTTGTTACTATTATTATTATTTGCCTTTATTAGATAGGACAGTATTTAGACAGGAAGCAAATTTGGAGAGAGAGAGAGGGGTAGAGAAATGTCCTCAAGCTGGGATTCGAGCACGGGACGCCCTGACGTGCTACTGCACCATATGTCAACGTGCTAACCCACTCAGCTACTGCGCCAATGTTACGTTTAAATTTTAATCTATATAGTATTAACTTCTGTAACTGAAAATCCTCCACAATTACAAGAAATAACATAAGTTATACATTTCGGTTTTAATTTAATTTATGCAATTGAATTTACATGCAAATATCATTAAATTATTACTAGGATAGGATTTTTATTAAGTACTTAATTTCTTAATTTCTTTCTTAAGTTTCTCTACAACGTTCAGTTGTAACAAGCACGTTTTATAACTTGTTGCAACATAAGCTTATTCTGAAAACATAGCCCTATATAGATTTCTGGAGATCACAAATTATGTAGCCAGAGGAACGTATGGCTGCATTTCATCATTAAAACGAATACTACAATAATGCCAGCTCACCCCTTACCTCCGTATGGATGTTATTTCTGCTGTTACCGGTTTCTCCAGAGACGCAGAGAAGAGTTGACTGACAACGGGGTTCAAGTCTGGCAGAAAATGCTTCCAGAAACCAGGTAAAACAAAAAAAGAAGCCAAACATAAAATAGACAAGTAAATAACAGTGTGAGAATGTGGTCAAATCTGAAAACGTAGTAAAAATTAGGCTGCCGTGAGGGTTTTTCCTTTTTCTGTATTGATTTTGAAGTCATTGTCGGTTGGATTTAGGGAAGTGGGTGGGCACTTGTCAGTCTGTGCTTTTGAAAACACTATTGATTGGGTTTAGGGAAGGGTGGATCAGTCAATCAGTCAGTCAGTCAGTCGACATCAGCTTTTGGATTTACTTGAGAAGAGCAGTCGCAAATGGCTCTCGCTCGAGAAATCTCTGTTGGATTTACAAGAACAAAAACTGCAAAAAACGTACCTCCTGGGATGTATTTGGTGCTCTCCAGAAATGTATATAGGGGTACTGTACGTACTCAGAATGAGCCTGGGTTGACCTGTTCTTAAAGGATCAATAATGAGGATCATAATAAATTGTTATGTAAGTACAATAATTTACAATTTTACATTTTTTTACTTTCATGAGTGATTAAATTGTAATGTTTCTATCCTGAATAACAAAACACACAAAATGGCATGTTTATTAATGTATTCAGTGATATTTAACCATTACTTAAACCTGTAAAATATTTCTAGAGAACAGGCTTTCGAGAAAGCCTTGAGAAGTTGTAATTAGAGGCCAAGGTCAAGACACACGCTGGCAATTTCAATGGCGACAATGAACACAATAGTCTGAACAGCTTTTCTGTTCCCTTGGATTTGTCGAGAAAGGGTACAGTATCTCTGATATTGGTTCTTTTTTATGACTGCTGTAAAAGAATACATTTCTGAGCTGTTCTTAGACCTTTTCAGTTTCTCGTACTGCCAAAAGAATAGTTTACAGAAGGTTAAGAGTTTTCCTTTAGTCTTCAGGTAATGGTGTGCAAACTAGCGTGACGTATTGAAAGCCTATTGTGTTGCATCGCATTGTGTTTCTAACTGAGGTAGTGGAGTCATACATTCAGGCACCGTTGACATAATGAAAAATCTTGTTTATCGAAATCACTAAATCTTACATTTATAAAATATTAGCTTGTGTTCGGGTTGTTCTAGTAGGGCTTTAATCTATAGAAAAGAAACGTGTTAAGGTACTCTGCAAGTAATTACAGAGCCCAGCAAATGTGCTATGGTCCAATAAGCATTTTGCATAAATAATGAAGGATTTGTAACTTGGAGAAAGGGCTGATTAATTATTTAAAGCTCTAAATGGATTTACCATTTTACCCAGAATGAATTATGGCTCAACATTACTGAGGGACAGATAACAGGGAGACTAAGGAAACTTAAGAAAACTAAAAAGGAACAAAGACACGCTAACTTACAGTAGGGTCAATAGGTCTGAAATTTGTTTAGATTTAAAGAGGTAATTCTAAGTCTGTTTATTAAGTCTGTGTGCTAACCTAGTCTCATTTTGAAAACGTATCCCTATATACATTTCTTGTAGAGAGCCAAATACGTCCCAGGAGCTTTCATCTGAATGGGTGAGCTTCAGCTTCTTGTAGCACTCAAAAAAAACAAAAAAAAAAAAAAAAAAACACTTGCTAAGAAACATAAAAAAAGAAGCTAGCATTTCGGAAGAATTATTGCAGAACAACACTATCTAGAAGTATAAATGCACAATTACTTGCAAGACACCTGTGGGTCACGGCGATCACGGAGTCTTGACTGAATAACTGACTCGCCAATAGACTGTCCCCCCTCCTCCTTCCCTCAACCCAACAGATAGTGTTTTCAAAACCAAATCAGAATAAGAAAAGGCCTTGAGGCAGCCTGGTTTTCAGATTTTACCGCCTTCTCATGCTGTTATTTACTTGTTTATTTTATTTTTTGGCTTTTGGTTTTCCTGCTTTCTGGAACCGTTTTTCACTGGACTCAACCCTGTTGCCTGAGGTCTGCCAACGTGAGCCACCAGACAAACTGGTAACAGCGTAAAAGTCGTCCATCCAAAGGTAAGCAGTCAGCTGGTAGTGTGAAAAGGATCGGCATCATACTACCCTATGTATCATTCATTTTAAAAACGAAATGCAGCCTTACGTTCCTCTGGCTACATAATTTGCGATCTCCAGAAATGTATATGGGGCTACGTTTTCAGAATGAGCCCATGTTGGTGTTTGCAGTTAATTAAAAATGCTTAACATGTCAAAATAATTCAATAGCAAAAAAAATTAATCGTTAACAATTTTATGAATGGCTGTACTGCTTAATACCCTTATATTTATCAAGATTCAGAATAATTTGATAAATAGAAGATTTTAAAGCTTAAAAAATCAATTTTGAGGCTTTTAAGTTCAAAGTTCATATATTATTTGAAATAATTTTTTGGAGCATTATGAATTTAACTGATGTTATGTTAGATCACAATAATGCAGTCTTGCATCCATAAAAAGTACGGATATATCGGTGCCCATATTGATATCAGCCGATAACTGCTAATTTTAATACTATGATTATCGGTTTGATAACAAAATTAGGTCAATATCTTTTAGCTGCTAAATTATGTTTTATTTCCTCTGGTTGAACCACTGCATATGTTTGATGTCTGCTGCTCTTTTGGTTTATGTTCATTTGCAAACATGCAGAAAAATTAGAGTAATCAATGTATTGTGCAAGTAATAAATGTATTTATTGGCTAATATATCGGCTATTGGTCTCTAAATCTAAAGAGTTATTGGTTATCGGTATCTGTGAACATTTCCAAGTTGTATGCCTAATAAAAAGTATTGTTTTTTGTTTTTTTTATCAACAAAAAACTTTTTCACATTAAGGTAGTGCCAGTATTTATAAATATTTATTTAAATTGCCAGCAAATTTGTGTCAGTGAACGTAATTGCACTGAAAAAAGTGTCACATGCAGAACTGTTGCAAACAATTTATTTGTGTTGAATTTAAACATACAAATTAAATTGAATAATGTTCGACTTAATTTGTTTGTTTAAATTCAACACAAATAAATTATTTACAACCACTTAACGTAAAAAAAAAAATAAAAAAAAAATCCAAGGAATCATCTTTGAATATTTTTTTTCAGTGTGGTTTTATAAAAAAAAATGACATACTTAATAAATAAATACAATACATAATTCTTATTTTTGGATCATGGCGTATATTTATTTTATATCTGGCTGTTTCTGAGAAATAAAGCAAACTCGTTTAAAAATAAATAGATATATCCAACTGAATATATTATCACTACATAGATGGTTTCACATTGGCCTGAGCTCATTATTAGAGAACAAACAACCTCCAGCAATTCATACTTTCGTTAGCATGTTCGAGACTGAGAATGAGAAATCAATTATATATTGATTATATCCTCAAAATATGCATGAATTCTCCCCGTTTCACAACATGCGCACGCTTCTATGAAAAATCACGAGCCGCTAGATTCAAATGGACTAGAATTTAATTTCTCTGCTGTGAAAACAGGTCCGCGTTTATGGATAATGAATTACCAAGAGACATGATGTAGTCGTCCCATTACTTACTTGAAATAATGAGCCCGAAAAACTGCATGAAAATAATAAAAATGCACAATGGATGGAGAATATCACGTTTCTTTGCAGAAGGAAGTATGTAGGAGTTATTTTGCATACACTTTAATCACTTTGTATATAAATACTTGCTCATAAACACATATATTGTTGAGAAACATTATCATTTTTCATTGGATGTATTGAAGAGCAAACACTAAAGATGTTGCTAGAGTGTTTTTTTTTTTTTTTCTTCTCCTGAAACTAAACCAGAGGCATGGACGACCTCCAGGGGGACGCAGCATTAATATATCATTTTCCTCAAGGATGAACTCGAACAGATGAACAAAACATGCTGGCCGGAGGTGTCAGCTCATGATAAGGATACTCTCTCCACCTGGACGTGGCGATATGTCACCAACGATTTGTCACCAGCACTGCATGACAGGCAAGGGGAGTTCAGAATGGATGCCGTACATTATCCCACTCTCTACACCCGATATCGACCGGCCCCAACTTTCCAGAGTGCTTTGATGTGCTTTCCGTGGTGTTTAGCTTGGTTTTTGAGGTCATGTTAGGTTGGAAATGTGAGTGTACACAGTGCAAGGTGAAAACAAAGTTGGCCATACGTCTGACCAGCAAAAGCAGTGTTTTTTTTTACTTGAAAGTGCCCCTTTTATGTTTTTTTTTTTTTTTTTTGAAAGCTCTCCTAAAATAGTGTTACATCCATCTATCCACTTGAATTTCTCATAAGATCCTTTGCAGCATCAGCTCTTCTCTCTTCTCTCAGTGTCTGAAATGGTTTCTTTAAAGATCTGGTCTCTCTTAACCCCACCTTTTCAAAAACCTGCTCCACTCTGATTGGCCAGTTTAAGGCTTAGTCTGTAGTGATTGGTCTACACATTACAACACATGCTAAAATCAAATGACCCATCACCATATCTATCTATCTATCTATCTATCTATCTATCTATCTATCTATCTATCTATCTATCTATCTATCTATCTATCTATCTATCTATCTATCTATCTATCTATCTATCTATCTATCTATCTATCTATCTATCTACAGTATCTATCTACAGTATCTATCTATCTATCTATCTATCTATCTATCTATCTATCTATCTATCTATCTATCTATCTATCTATCTATCTATCTATCTATCTATCTATCTATCTATCCATCCATCCATCCATCCATCCATCCATCTATTCATCATCTATCTATTCATCCATCCATCCATCCATCCATCCATCCATCTATCTATCTATCTATCTATCTATCTATCTATCTATCTATCTATCTATCTATCTATCTATCTATCTATCTATCTATCTATCTATCTATCTATCTATCTATCTATCAATCTATCTATCTATCCATCCATCCATCCATCCATCCATCCAACCATCTATCCATCCATCCATCCATCCGAATACTGAGTGATCGACAAACTAATGACGTAATGTGATTGACTGAGGGTGGAGTGAAAAGTGTCATGCACTGAGGAAAGTGTTGGGCCAAAACATCTGTGTTTTATATCTCTCAAGAATATAAAATAAAGTTATATAAAATAATTATTTCACAAGTGTAAATCATGACCTTCTGAATGACATTAATGACAAGATGCACCAAAAAATTTTAAAACGGCAAGTGCGCAGTTCAGACTTTATTACGTCACAGACATAAACCAACTCTTTTTGAAGGCAAATGTTCTCTGGTTTAGTAATCTGTTTGGGCTTTAGCTAACTGAGAGTTGCGATAAAGTCACATAATGTGTCAAAACCAATGATCTGTGGTAATTTTTTATAAATTACTTAATCTAAGTTTTGCAGTGGGCGGAAAGTTGGCCTAACGGTTAGCACTGTCGCCTCACAGCTAAAAGATCGATGATTCGAGTCCTGGCTCACCCAGGTGGCAATTCTGTGTGGACTTTGCATGTTTTTCACATTTTTTTTTTAATGTGGCTTTCTTCTGGGTGCTCCGGTTTCCATCACAGTCCAAAGACATGCGCTACAGGTGAATTGAATAAACTAAAAATGGACATGGTGTATGAGTGTGTGTGTGAATGTGAGAGTGTGTGGGTGTTTCCCAGTATTGGGTTGCAGCTGGAAGGGGCTCCACTGTATACAACATGTTAAATTTTATATATTCAATTTGTTCAATCTACGTCTACTGTTAATTATTTACATAAGGTCTATATTTGTATGGCTAAAAAGTACAGTTGTATTGATTTCCTTGAATTTCAATTCATTTTATTTCTAATTATTTTTATGCAAACTTAAAAAAGCATTTTATTTAATCTTTTTCAACAAGACTCAAGGAATTTAAAAGCCCAAATGCTTAGCACACAAGATTGGACATCTGTGTCAGAACATTTGCATGCTGCTGGTGTAAGTGATATAGCAAGATTTACTCTTGGCTTGGGTCATTCTTTATTGCTGTGTTGGTTTAAAGTCGTGAGTTAAAGAACATTCTAAGTGACAAAGACAAATGAAGTGTCTTTAGGCAGTGTGTTATCTGCTTTAATTAATACACTGCTTGAGTACATATGAAGGTCCTTTGCCCCCTTACTATGTGTACTAATTAATTAGGACTAAAATGAATAGCCACCTGTCTGGGGTTTGCATCTCGTCTGAACTTGCCTTATCTTGTCCACATGAAATAGCTTATCTGCAAGTTTGACGGGACCTACAGTTTTTATATAGTGCATGCGCGTGTTCCCTTGAAAAACGAGCCATTATTCATCTCCATCAGATATTCATGGGGCTCTACTAAAGTAGGGGTGTTGTACAGTATCAGTGACTTTGTGTTTATTTATTGTGGCACTCATAAATACAATTGCCTTTGCGCAAGATAGTCAGCTGAAATAAAAATGATTATCCCTCTTGTATATTTTCCCCATAACTTCTGTTTAAAGCAAGATTTTTTCAACACATTTCTAAATATAATAGTTTTAATGACTCATTTCTAATAACTGATTGATTTTATCTTTGCCATGATGACAGTATATAATATTTGACTAGATATTTTTCAAGATACTATTCAGCTTAAAGTGACATTTAAAGGCTTAACTAAGTTAATTTGTCACAATCTGTGTAGGGAAAGGGAGTGAGAACTCAATTGCAGTAAATTAGATGGGATTTATAAACAATAATATGAAATAAAAAATCAACAAAGACTACCCTGAGAGGGAAAACATTAACTCAACAAATAAACAAACAAACTTGACCTGGCAGGGATCAGGGTTGGAATACACGACAAAACAAGGAGATAAATGACAACGAACTGGCACAAGACATCAGACAAGAGGATAATATAAAGGAGAAATAATTAACACACATACAGGTGAACTGAATAATGGACTAATAATGGGTTACCAAGGAGTTTGGGACCAGACAATAGACGGGAAGCACATGACACAAACAAACAACACAAGCCATGTGATCACGTAAAATAAGACTAGAACACACATCGAATAAGAGAACTCATTTAACCACGTGCTCACAAAAAAACATAACACTAAACCCTAGTTCACACTACAGGATTTTAAGTCTGATTTAAGCCCGATTTGAAAGTTAACGAGCTCGCCGACAGATCGGGCTGTGATCGGGGGAAAACCTGGGGGTGCCCAGCTCTCGGCAGTCCTTTTGTGTGAACTACTGAACAACGCATCAAATTTTCTCGCTGACACATCGTCGACACCTCGCAGACAGAAACCCAACATTCAGCATGCTGAATATTCCAGAGCAGTCAGCCGACTGGACACCATGTGTGGTCAGATGTAGGGACAAGCTGCAGCCAATGAGAGAGCATATCAACAAGAGCTAAATGGTCATTTTGCTCAGGAGCTCAACAGAAATGTTTGTGATTGGCCAGAATGGGCATCAACGCACTTGCTTTATTCTGCATTAACATGGACACAAGAGTAGGCTATATTAACAGTGGAACTAGAATTCTGTAACTATTAGAATTACCATACTGCTTATTCTGCCTGTTCTCATATAAGACGTCATATTGTCACGTAAAATTTAACTTGCTTTCAAAGCTTCAACTGAGATATTAAATTTAATATTGAGACATTAATTTTGTTAATACAGTGATGTCATCAGCACACAAGCAGCCAATAGTGTTCAGCTTTTTCTGCCAGCTCCTCCCTAAACATTTTATTGGCTGTGGTTTGGTAGCTTGACTGAGCTGTTGGGGAACGAGTTGATGTCAGATTATGTAGTGTGTGACCCCCCTCTTGTGGATCATTTACATAGTGTCACATAGTGTGAAAACCACAACGATTTAAAGGCACAAAATCAAGTCATGTACTGTGAACGGCACAGCAATCTGCTGATGTTTAAAGTCACGTTGTGTGAACTAGGCTTAAAGCACGCAGCCAGAATGTAAACACCAGGCCATGTGCTTTAACAACACCAACACAAACAGAACACAAGACACGAGTACACGATGAATAAAAACACTCACCGTGTACTCACAAATGCAACATGCATGCTCCATCCCAGTACCAACCCAAACCAAAACCAACTAGACGCTGAGACTGAAACAGCACGATGCAGATAGAACAAACACAAACACCTGGACGAGAGTGCACATTCCAAGCATGCCCAAACACTGCATGCCTGCATCAACCGGGATCGCTCACGGCCTGAGCGCAGCCAAGACGTACAAAAAACAGCGACAGACAGAAACAAAATAAGAGTACTCGACCCGAGAAAATTTGAGCTGAGCACAACAATCAAGACAGGACAAGACTAGTGTCTAGACCAGGGGCCACCAACCCTGTTCCTGGACAGCTACCTTTCTGCAGAATTCAGTCCCAACCCTGATCAAACACACCTGAGCCAATTAATAGTACCTAAAGCAGCACCTGATAATTACAAACAGGTGTGTTTGGTCAGGGTTGCAACTGAAATGTGCAGGAAGGTAGCTCTCCAGGAACAAGGTTGGTGACCCCTGGTCTAGACTCTGCCACCGAAACAAGAATTGACTAAAGTCAAGTGGCAGAATGCAGACATAATCAGGTTATTTGTTAGGGTAATTAGGCAAGCTATTGTATAATAGTGATTTGTTCTATAGATCATTGAAAACAAATTGCTTAAGGGGGGTAATAATATTGACCCTTAAATAGTTTTTAAAAACTTAAGAACTGCTTGTATTCTAACCGAAATAAAACAAGGCTTTCCTCAGAAGAAAAAAATGTCATAGAAAATACTGTGAAAAATTCATAGCTCTGTTAAACATCATTTGTGAAATATTTGAATAAGAAAATCACAACAGGGTGAATAATTTTGACTTTAATTGTACTTTCTTGCATTAAAAAGTAAGACGCAATGCAGCGAAACTGAACAGAAGGCTAGATGCTATTTAAGATTCCTAAAAAAGAGAGCTGTCAACACTAAAATCTGTTTTTGTCACCTCACCTCACATTCCCTACCAACAGCACCTGCAGTAAGTCATCTGAGGGCTTTTATCCTATCAGTCATTGACAACAATTTGTAACTATTTAAAATCCATTGCAAAAATGAAAAAATGCTGTCATTACCTTGTATCACTACAAACCTGTACATGTTTTTTTTTTTCGTAGCACAAAAAGATAATATTAAGCACTAATCGTTTTATCTAGAATCATTCAGAATGAATGAATGTTTGCAACTAGGGATGAGCAATATGGCTCATTTAAAAATCCCCAATTCTTTTCACAGAAAAATTGATTTTCAGTTTAAATAATTTTTTTCAGGCCACAAAAAATTGCTTGTATAGTTAACTAATATAATCTAATCAGAATTATAATAAATTATAGAAAAAAAAAGAAAAAAAAAAGAAAGCTCAATTCATTTAAAGATCAACTTTAACAAGATCTATTTATAATTGCATAAAAGATTTATTATAATATCAACTAAAGCATTTTATACAATTACAGTGAAAGTAAACTACTGGGTAAGAAAACTTATAATAATTGTTAAAAAAAGAGCATTCAGAGGTTTAATCTTTTTTATTATGTGTTATATCAGTTTAAATAAACGACTCAAATTAGGCTACTGGGTTGCATTTATTGCTTTTATTTAACATAATTGCTTTTAATAGTGCACTGAGTGAGTTTTGTCAGTATTTATATTTACATTAATGAAGGTCTTTGCAGTTGGGTCAAATAACTTATCCGGAAACATAAACGTTGGAATCCAACAGTTGCTCAGATATATGCGTGAAACATATGCTGGATAAGTTGGCGGTTCAATCCGCTGTGGTGACCCCAGATTAAAAAGGGACTAAGCCAAAAAGAAAATGAGTTATTGAATGGAATCGATGTAAACTTTACACCCAAGTTAATCGATAAAGTATGTTTGGAACCCTTTTAAAAATAAAAGTATCGTAGTATGAATTCATTGATTTAAAAAAAAAATATATATATATATAATTGTATAATGAGTTTTCATTTAATGCTTTTTTTTCCTGTTTGCTCACTTAAATTCCACATAAAAATGGAACAGAGCATGATTATACTTTATTATACTAATATTATACTACTGAATTGTGCTAATTTCTTCTTGTATACTCTCATAGAACTCAGCTCATGGATTCACTTACAATTTCACAACAATACACCAATTATTATCTTGACATTCTGTCTCGTCTCTGTGATTTCCAGCGGTTGCAGCATACCAAAGCAATCGTAAAATAAAATGCAGCCGCACCGCATCCAAAACAGACAAGCAGATGCAATTGTAATATATTTTTATATGCTGCGCTGTGTGTCAACTGAACCTATTATTTCACAAAACAGTGTCCATCTGTTGCACACGTTAATACTAAAAATAGAAAAGCAACGAGAGATACCCTTGCTCGCACTCTCGCTTGCTGGATATAATGAGAACGCAGCTTCCTCTACTGCATGTGAAACAGGATACACCCCAGTAGAAGCCTGCCCTTGAATTCTGGTTCACCCCGGAGAGACACCTCCTATTCTGATTGCATTAAACTGTAGATTTTGCCAACTCAGTGAGCCTAAAATGATGCAGCTGACCTTGTATCTGGCTGGATGTTGAGTGCCGGGGTGATTCAGCTGTTTCACACATGCAGGTCCTTATTTCTCCCTCATTGTCTCTCTGTTACTGTGTGTCAGGCCTCTGGCTGCTTTTGTTCATCATCAGGACGCTATATTCCTAAGGGCTTTTGGGGGCATTTTGTCTTACATCTCACACCCTGTTCTCTTTCTTTGACTTTTTCTCCCCAGTCTTTATGCTTTCATGATACGTTTAATGCTTTTTTAATTTGGAACTAGAAACTTGCTATGAAACGGCAAATATTTCTCTGGTGCTTTAAAGGTCGTTAGTCGCATCGAGACTCATTAGCGAGTTGAGAGCGAAAGACAGTGTGAGTGTGTAAAAGAGCGAGAGATGAAAGATTGCCAATTGGTTGCACGCTCTTGATCTCCATGGATCAAAAACATGAGGAATTTCTCTGCCATGACATCACAGGACATTTATAGCAAAACGCTAAAGGGGCATTCAGGCTGGCAACGATTTGCAACGACAAACTGAATGGAAGTCATTCGTTTTCTATTAACAACTTCAAACTTATGACAATAGTTCAATGTCGAACTAAAAATGAACCTTATTTTCCTTCTTACTTTTTTGTTCTTTACCTTACTTACTTTCTTATCCTCTTTCCAATGTTACAAATTTGAGCTCTGACTATTAAAAGTCCATTAAAGCAGATGATAAAGTGCGTTAACGTTTTGTTTGTACACTCTTGATCTCAGTGGATCATTTAAAACAGAATTCAAACTAGTAGCTATTTTCAGTGACAAAGTGACTGGAAGTCATTCATTTTGTACGATGAATGGATAGACGGATGGATGGATGGATGGATGGATGGATGGATGGATGGATGGATGGATGGATGGATCAATTGATGTATGGATGGACGGATGGATGAATGGATGGATCAATGGATGCATGGAAGAATAGATGGATGGATGGATGGATGGATGGATGGATGGATGGATGGATGGATGGATGGAAGGATGGACAGATAAATCAATAGATGGATGGATGGAACAATACATGGATGGATGGATGATAGATGGATGGATGATAGATGGATGGATGGATAAATGGATCGATGGATAGACAGATAGATGAATAGGTGGATGGATGGATGGATCAATTGATGTATGGATGGATGGATGGATTGATGGATCAATGGATGCATGGAAGAATGGATGGATGGATGGATGGGTGGATGGATCAATTGATGCATGGATGGATGGATGGATGGATGGATCAATGGATCAATGGATGCATGGAAGAATGGATGGATGGATGGAAGGATGGATAGATAAATCAATAGATGAATGGATGGAAGGATGGAACAATACATGGATGGATGGATGGATAGATGGATGGATGGATGGATGGATGATAGATGGATGGATGAAAGATGGATGGATGGATAAATTGATCGATGGATAGACAGATAGATTAATAGGTGGATGGATGGATGGATGGATGGATGGATGGATGGATGGATGGATGGATCAATAGATGCATGAAAGAATGGATGGATGGATGGATGGATGGATGGATGGATGGATGGATGGATGGATGGATCAATTGATGTATGTATGTATGGATGGATGGATGGATGGATGGATGGATGGATGGATGGATGGATGAATGGATGGATGGATAGATGGATGGATCAATTGATGTATAGATGTATGGATGGATGGATGGATGGACCAATGGATGCATGGAAGAATGGATGGATGGATGCATGGATGAATGGATGGATCAATTGATGTATAGATGTATGTATGGATGGATGGATGGATGGACCAATGGATGCAAGGAAGAATGGATGGATGGATGGAAGGATGGAACAATACATGGATGGATGGATGGATGGATGATAGATAAATGGATGATAGATGGATGATTGATAGATGGATGGATGATGGATTGATAGATAAAAGGATTGATGGAAAGACAGATAGATGAATATGTGGATGAATGGATGGATGGATGTTTGGATCAATAGAATATCATAAACTGTAAGTGTCATATACAGTTTGTGTTGAAATTTGTTGGAATTTATTGATACTAACATGTGTTAATACTACAGGGCTATGAAATGCTTCATTTAAATTTGCTAATGAACTCTTTATCTGTGGTTGTTTTCATGGAACCATAAAGCGCTTCCAAGAAAATGTCATATCAATACACCAAAGTAAACTAAACATAATCTATTGGGGGCTAAACGACTTTACATTTTTGGAAATCGACTTCCATGTTATTAGAGTTGACCTTGACTAGTCACTGGTGACGTCATCAATAAACCGCAAGTTATTAATATTTTACAATAAATATTTACATGCTGTTTGACATCTCATGACACGTTGCAAAAAACAATGCAACACTACCACTGACTAACTTTAGTGCAAAAATCAGCATCGTCAACACTTTCATTTCGTTAATAACGCAACATTAGCACAAGCTAAGTTTAGTGCTAAATAAATGCAGTTACTGTACGTTCTACTAAGAATGCAACAACACAGTTAATTTACAAAACATGTCAGCGTCTACACTTCTCAGAGGACAACAGCCAATCACATTACTTTTTCAGTGTTGCGTAAAAGTGATTGGCTAGCATCTGCTTTAGGGTATTGCATGGAGCGACCTGTTGATGACTTAAAGTTCACTCAAAGTTTATGTCCATTCTTGATGCTGACATAATAAAAATACCGATTAAATACATTACAATAATCTGAGGACAGTTTCATTCAGTGAACCACTTTCGTATGTAAAAAAAACAAAACAAAACATGTGATCTGTGCGGTGCGACTAGTTGAGGTCAATCATGGCAGAGCATTAGTTTCGACCAGTCAACTTGTTTGTGCAGTTCTTATAATCTATATGTTTTGTGTTATTTTGCTAAGTCATCCTGTTGCAAACTCGCTCAGCTATTCTCAGACTATTCTATTCTATTCTATTCTATTCTATTCTATTCTATTCTATTCTATTCTATTCTATTCTCACTGTTGACCCTGTTGAGGCCAGTGATCAACGTCGAACTAAAAATGAACCTCATTTTCCTTCTTACTTTCTTGTTCTTTACCTTACTTACTTTCTTATCCTCTTTCCAATGTTACAAATTTGAGCTCTGACTATTAAAAGTCCATTAAAGCAGATGATAAAGTGCGTTAACGTTTTGTTTGTACACTCTTGATCTCAGTGGATCATTTAAAACAGAATTCAAGCAAGTAGCTATTTTCAGTGACAAAGTGACTGGAAGTCATTCAATTTGTTTGATGAATGGATAGACAGATGGATGGATGGATGGATGGATGGATGGATGGATGGATGGATGGATGGATGGATCAGTTGATGTATGTATGGATGGATGTATGTATGTATGTATGGATGGATGGATCAATGGATGCATGGAAGAATGGATAGATGGATGGATGGATGGATGGATGGATGGATGGATGGATAGATGGATGTATGGATGGATGGATGGATGGATGGATTAATTCATGTATGGATGGATGGATGGATGGATGGATCAATCAATGGATGCATGGAAGAATGGATGGATGGATGGAAGGATGGATGGATAAATCAATAGATGGATGGATGGAAGGATGGATGGATAAATCAATAGATGGATGGATGGAAGGATGGAACAATACATGGATGGATGGATGGATGGATGGATGGATGGATGGATGGATGGATGGATGGATGATAGATGGATGGATGATGGATGGATGGATAAATGGATCGATGGATAGATAGATGGATGAATAGGTGGATGGATGGATGGTTGGATGTTTGGATCAATATCATGTGTTAGACTAGTTGAGGTCAATAATGGCAGAGCATTAGTGTCGAACAGTCAACTAGTTTGTGCAGTTATTATCTATATGACCTGTGTTATATTGCTAAGACATCCTGTTGCAAACTCGCTCAGCTATTCTCAGACTATTCTATTCTATTCTATTCTATTCTATTCTATTCTATTCTATTCTATTCTATTCTATTCTATTCTATTCCCACTGTTGACGATGTTGAGGCCAGTGATCGCAATCCAGCCTACTCTCGCAACCTTGATCTATTTAATTGCTGAATGTTCTTCACTACCCATTGTGTTGCTAATGGTTCCAGTTATCTCTGACTAATTGAACGCTACTACAATGGCAGTTATTTAAAATTCATGAGGAAGAAGTCATAATCGAATCATCATGCGCTGTCAATGAGATGATCCAAAGATGTTCTATTTATTAATACACATGCACTTTTCTGTCCAGTTTTCCGTAAATAGGTCTATCAAGTTTGATTACAACATACATTAACCATACGTCAAAGCTCTCAAGTGTTGAGGCTTGTGGGTCTGATGAAGGATGATGACCGACTCGCACTGCTCATATCGTTATTATTTATGTCTCATCTACTGAACTTAATTTGACTGGGCGGAAGTCCATCGCACTGTCATGCACTCGTGTGCAGAAAACAATCTCAGAGGTGACAGGAAGAATTAGGCCTTTGTAGGGTGATGAAGTTCTTGGTACGTTCACTCCATTAAAATATTGCCTCAGCCTCCTTTTTACTCCTAGTGTGTCAGGTGCAAATTAAATAAAGGTTTGGTAAATATGTGTTGCTTCAACTTTTTTATTGCCATTTATTTCACATTTAAAGGTGACATCATGAACATCAGACTCTTTTCCATGTTTACGTGCGATGATCGGATCATAAGCTCAATAATCATGTTTCGATAAGCCTTTTTACTGTAAGCGTGCAGAAAAACAAGTAGATCTGATTTGTTTCCCTCATGATGTAGAAAAGAAATAATTATATGCTAGTATAATTTATAGATCATTACTTTCTGGTTCTCAATTCTGATAGGCCGGTAGAGGTTCCCAAATTTATACTCAAGGTAAGTACTTGAGGAAATTTTTACTTAGGTAAAAATCAGTCTTGAATTCTCAAGTAAAAGTTAAATAAAAACAATGCTGGTATAATACCGATTAATACACGTAGTATGTACAACAATATACAAATATCTTTACATATGAAAAAAATAAAGGATTAAAATGTTATTACAATTATTATTTACTATATATATATATATATATATATATATATATATATATATATATATATATATATATATATATATATATATATATATATATATATATATATATATATATATATATATAAAACACTACTTCGATACTTTCTTCATGGGGGACTTTTTTCACAATTTGCATTAGGATAAAGTTATTATTTAGCAGTATTATTTAATATATGCATATTTAGATTTGTTTTTAATAAAAACAAGTTGGGATTTGTCCACTTGTCGAGTTTTAGAGATGTCTGCATCACCATAGGGGGCATAATAATAGGACGTGTGTTTGGATATAACTCCACCTGTTTTTTTTATTTGTTTGCTAAAAATTAGAACTGAATTTAGAAATAGTTTTGAAACAAATCTTTGTGCTTAAACTAAAATTAAATATGTAGGCTAATGGATGTCTTCAGTGGAGTGCGTACAAAACAGTTTACTTATCCACAAAAGTAAAGGAGTAAAGAGTAAAAGTAAAGCAAAGAGAAAGTAAAGAGGCTGAATGGAGGAGGCTAATTCTTCTTCCTTGCATTGCAGATGGTCTGTTTAACTGTTTTCTCGCTAGTGAAGCATTTAGTAAGTCTGCCTTGTATAAAGCAAATGTGCCATGGCATAACGCAAAGGACTCTTAATGGAAATAAGAGATGAGGCTCTGATTGGTTTATTGCCTGTTATACTCAAAACACACCCATAACTCATTAAAACAAAAAGCACAACCCTGTTGTGACCATGCACCAATGCACAGAGCATATTTTTCCATCCTTAAAATAGCAAAAGTGGATTCGGACATGCCCTTAATGCTTTTGCACCATGTGCTTTAGACTTTGCAAGTTAAAATAGAGCCCACAGTCATCGTAATTCATATACAACTTTATAATACACTGTAGATTTATGATTTTTTTGTTTATTGCAGTTTTTGTTTTGTTGTTTCTGGAATTTCAGAATAGTGTTCAAATGTTCAACCTTTTTTCTGGAAAGCAGCAGCTCATTTGCATTTCAAAAGACACACACAAAAAGATTTTTTGCTCATACATAAATTGGGGCAATTTTTTAAGCAATAACAATTCATTTGTTGGCTAATTTGTTGTGACATTTCGCACATTTTGATGGCACAAAATCTTTATTTTACATCTTATAAAAAGGAGCATGATATCACATTTAAATACATCTTATAAAATCTGTGCCTGCTCTCTGTGTGCTCAGCAATCAATTTTGAATGAAAAAAAAGAATATGGATTTCTTTGTATTCACCTATAATTGTGTTCAGCACTTGACCAGTGCAGCTCATGGATATTTTCAGTCATTTGTTCATGGTGGCGATGGCTGTGGCAGCAATCAGCCCGTTTGCTGAGTAGCTAATAAAACGCTCTCGAGGACAAGTTACCGCTCAAGTGGGCTGCCTTTTTGTTTGGCTTACACAGCTATTTCACATGTGCTGTGCATTACACAAAAGTTTGGTGAGTCAGGCTTTGATGTGATATCATATTCACACAAAAGCATTGTTAAGCATGAAGGGACATTTTTTATACAACATGTTTTTGACTTCTACACTTAAGTAAAACACTGTATTACGGTTGTATATAATGATTTAAAATATTCACAAAGCTGTTTTTATAGCATATAAAGTATTTGTGGTCTAATATGATTATTTTGTAGTTAAGAAACATTTTTTTTTATATTTTAATGTTCAAAGCAGTAATAAAAATGCTTTTTTTCCTGTTTAATTAAAACAATTTACTCATATTTATTTACACACACACCAAAAAAAAAAAAAAAAAACACATAAAGAACAAAAAAAACATTAATATAATATAATATAATATAAATAAATGATATATATATATATATATATATATATATATATATATATATATATATATATATATATATATATATATGTTTTTTTTATTTATAGTAAAGATAAATCATATAAAAACTTTTTTTTACTAGTATTACAATTAAAAAAAAATGTATTTATAGCATCGTTACTGACGTCTTTATTGTCACACGATCCTTCACAAATTATTCTTATATGATTATTTGGTAGTCGATAAACATTTTTTGATATTTTAATGTTCTAATCATTAATGAAAATAAAAACATGCTGTTTTTCAGTTTATTAAAAAAAAATATTTTAATTTTTACACACACAACACATAAAGCAGCAAAAAACATAAATAAAATAAAATAAAATAAAATAAAATAAAATTAAATTAAATTAAATTAAATTAAATTAAATTAAATTAAATTAAATTAAATTAAATTAAATTAAATGTATCATTAATAATAAAACGAGCCATTCTTTTTTATGGTAAAATGAACAACTAATTTAGTAATTCAGTAAATTTGGTAAATGAATTAACCATTATGAATAAAACACTTAAAATATAAATAAATATTTTTTTTTAAATACAAAAAATATATTAAATAGTAAACACACTAGATCATATAATCATATAATACCTGATTTAAATATATAAATGAATAAATGTGAACATAGGTGATGATTTAAATTTTATTTAAATGTTTATTTATTATTTATTAGCATTATTTACTTTTTCTTTAACAGTAAATTTAGTTGTTACTATATTTCTCAATACCATGCATTTATGTATTATTCACAATAAGTCTAGGAATTTGTATTGCATAAGTACAAAGAATCAGGTTTAAAGTCATGTTGACTTCCCCCACAAGTGCCAGTAATTTATTATTATTTTTATAATCATTAATTATTTGACGGTCGCTATTGAATGCACTCCTGCTACTTGAATCAGAAGGATTCAATTCTCCACAATGCCCCTCACAAAAGCTAATGCAGTTTCATCTAATAGCTGAGCCAGATGAATAAAACGTGAGCGACACCAGGCCGGCTTGGTCTCATTAGACCAGTGAATGCAGTAATCAAGTATCAGGAAGAGACACATTAGCCGCAGGCCGTGTCACAGTAATCCCACTGCCAGGTATTAAAGCTGGCCTGTTTCAGCCAATGAGGTGATACAACTCACTTAATCAAACACTTATCATGCTGGGAAGACACACAGAGGCATGCAAATGTCCTAATAACTGTGAAATACCTCCATCAATGAATCTGAGGTATATGCAGGTGGACAGGATAAAACACATAATCTCTTGGGATGACAAAAGTATTGGTGCTTTAGCATTCAGTCGCTTATCCAATAAAGAAAGTCAATGGCAGTATAGTCTTTCTACTTAATGTGATGCCCCGGGTCTGTGTGGCTGATATGAAACTTTAAATTAAGCTTTAAAAATAAACCATTCATTCATTCATTCATTTCGGCTTAGCCACTTTATTAATCTGGGGTGGCCACAGCAGAATGAACTGCCAACTTATCCAGCATATGTTTTAGATGCAGATGCCCTTCCAGCTGCAAGCCATAACTGGGAAACATTCATACACACTCATTCACACACATACACTATAGACAATTTAGCTTACCAAATTCACCTACAGCACGTCTTTGGAATTGAGGGGGAAACGGGAGCACCTGGAGGAAACCCATACCAACACAGGAAGAACATGCACACTCAAACCAGCGACCTTCTAGCTGTAAGGCAATCAGGCTACTCACTGCGCCACCTTGACTCCAACAATTAAATTAAGCTTTAAAATGAATATTTTTGAACATACTGTGATAGCTCAACAATTAACTGTAAATCTTGAATGGTCACTAAATTCTGAAATACTGATTTACATTTAATTTGCTGAGACTTGATTATATTTAAAGGGGCGTATCTTTTATTTCAATTCATTTTAAATTATTTTAATTTCAAATAATTACAATTCGGTGGCATGCAGCTCAGTGGTTAGCACTGTCACTAGCCCCTTTCACATAGTGATCTGAATGTATGTCTGCACATGTTTTTTTTTTTTATTTTTTTTTTTATTGTTGATAGTTAATAATTGATTGTTATTTCCTGTACGATAAGAAAGATTATGTATTGTACATTCTTACTTATTTTCCGTTTTTAAATAATAATAAATAATACTAAAATATATAATAATAATAATAATAATAATAATAATAATAATAATAATAATAATAATAATAATAAACTTGAAAGAAATGCTTTTGATTTTTAACACAGGAACTGAAAAATGTTATCTCATTAGACTTGGGAAGCTTTTGTTGTCTATCTTCGAGTAAAATAAAAATATATAATAAAATCTTCCCAATCCAAATGAAAATATATATATATATATATATTACTCAAAATTTGAAAATATGGACTTATATGGTTCTTCGTCTCAAGGCAAGGCTTGTAAATCATCGTAAATCTATAATGAACATTAAGGTTTACTAACGGAAGAACCTGACTAACATAAAGACATTAAAATTGCAGCTAATGGTTCTTTGGTATCAAATTAACATTATGATCTGTCTAAAAAAGTTTTTAATAAAGCGTTTTATGATGTACAAAAAATAAAAACATTTGGCAAGTTGCCGAAGATGCTCCATCTGTTATCACCCCTTCTTTTGTGCTCATTTTTATCTTTTTTTGGGAGACAGATCATCCTCCCCCAGGTTCTCAGAGGAGGACAATATTTCCTTGTGCTTTTGACTGCAGGCAAAGCTATTGAAATATTGAATAGCTCAATTATAACATTCACAGAAGCTTTGAAACTGCTTCAAGTGATTCTATTCCTGAGCCTGAGTGCTATTAAAACAACCTGCGCTTCCAGGTACGAGACGTCCTAAAGGAGCTAGACGTGAAAATGGATCTGAACTTATACAAAGGCATTCACAGTCTCAAGTGTCAATAATTAACACTGCCAACAAGGTTGTAAATGCAACCAGCTAAAATGACTCATGAATGGCTAATGTGTGTAAAAAGTATAGTTCACACACCCAAAAAAAAAAATAAAATAAATAAATAAATGAAAAAAGAAAGGTTTGGACCGACCTGGAATAAGTAAACAATGAGAAAAAGTTAATTTTCATTTAACTATTCCTAAACAGGTGTATGCTATTTTGGTATTAGCCCACTTCATTGATTAGGGTTAGGGTTAGGTACATATTTCACATGGATAAAATGTCAATATTTATAACTTATTGCTACTGAAGGCCCACACAGAATCTGCACACGCTAGTGATGCGCGGATGGCGGTTATATTTGTGGGAGCTGCGGATAATCTGCGGGTTGGGTGATAAAAAAATACATTATGATTTTATGATTAATTGCGGGTGGGTTGCGGGTGGATATAGCGGGACATGGCAGTAGACCAGCAAAAAAGCAGAGAGTGGGCTTTGCAGAATGGGAAGATGAGACACCCAAACTAATGGATGACTTGCAAGAGTAGCCTACTGTTCAAAGTTTCACTTAGAAGAGTCATCAGAGAAAAATCTGCTATCAATCAGGGAGAAACAAGATCGCTTATTTCCACGCGAGGACAATCTTGTTTATTCCTACAACAAGCGGTGTGGGCAAACGCTCATTCAGTGCAGCTGGCTGCGTTTTTGAGGCGAGGCGGAATCGCCCAAATCCAGGCACAGTAGATGCTATTCTGTTTTTGCACATTGCGAAGAAAAAGGCAAAGTAAACAGAACATAGCTGCCGTTTAGGCTGAAGTGGCACCTTTTTTGTTATCTTGCTCCTGTATCTGTAAAAGACAAACTTTTGTTTTTATAAATAAATATTCATTTAAAAATGTTTAAGATTAACATTTTATTTTACTATCAGAGATGCGCAGATTATAGCTCACTGAATCTGCAGTTTATATCCACGCTGACCTATCAGCAAGCCTAAAACATAGAATTAAATTAATAAAGTGACGATCGGGTGCGGGTTGGGTGCGAATATATAAATATTAGATAAAGCTATATGTTCGGGCGGGTGGCGGGTGGATGATTAGCATGAAGACGCGGATTCGTGAGTCTTTTCAGCGGATCCGCTCATCTCTAGTGCACGCAGAAATTTTAGCCCATCATTGAATCTGTATATTTAACTGTGTAAATGTATGCAAAATTGTATTTATTCAGTTTTTATATTAATTTCAGTAATATTATTGACTAATATGAAAAAGTTAATATGATTTACTTAGAATACAGTTTGTAAAGTAATATTTTCTTTCTTTTAGTAGATATATTGTATGAGAGACCTGCTTTGTTTACCAAAAATGTAAAAAACTAATTGGATTTGCATTGTAAACATTCAGTAAAAGTTCAAAAGGTATTACTTTTTATGTCATATATTACATTTTTAGTTGCGAAACTCCCAAAATCATTTCACATTAATCCGCAGGCTTTTACAAAATTATTTACAGAAATAGCAAAAAATGTCAGCAGATTCTGTCTGGCCTTGTTGATTAGTCATTGATATCTAAAAGTTCTGAAACAATTGTCAATACAGCATCTTATGGGGAAAAAAAGCATTTGTCAAGTTGCTGATGATTCTCCATCTGCTATCATCCTTTTTAAATTGCTCATTTATATCTTTTGGGAGGCAGATCAGCCTCTTGCAGCTTTTCAGAGGAGGACAATATTTCAACAGAAAAGAGAAACTCGTAAAAGTTTAAAAATACCCAAGGGTGACTAAATTGGGTAAATCTGGCGGAACTATCCATTTAAATGATTATGCTTTTTAGTTATTAGCCTATCTCGATGTTTTTATTTTATTTTCTTCCTTTCTTTTGCAAATTATGCAGATTTGTATGTCAAAAACCTGTGAACTTATGGGCATTTTTGAGAGTAGCAACTGAAATTTTAATAAACTTAAAAATATTAACATTCATTTTCCTTTGGCTTAGTCTCTATTTCAGAGGTCGCCACAGTGGAATGAACTGCCAACTTATCCAGCATATGTTTTATGCAACAGATGCCCTTCCAGCTGCAACCCAGTATTGGAAAACATCTATACACACTCACGCGAACACGAGGAGAACATACAAACTCTACACAATACAAAAGAAAAAAACTGTACTTCCAGTTTGGGCAGCACAGTGGCTCAGTTGTTAGCACTGTCGCCTCACAGCAAG